>NC_045430.1:39026290-39143869 GCF_902635505.1 Sarcophilus harrisii
TTTTGGCTTAAATTTAAAAAAGAAAATTTTGGCTTAACCAAAGAATTTTCTTGAAAAACTTGGAAATTGATGTTTAAAAAAATTTCAAGGAATTAAAAAAATTCAGTTTCTTTTATGAAATCTTTGTAAAATATATACATTTTAAAAGAATTTTGCCCTTTATTTTTATTTTCTTAAATGAAAATTTTGAAAATTACTAAAGTAATAAATGGGAAAAAAAACGCATCGGAAAAAATTTACTTTTATGAATCGAAACTTTTAAATTAATTGAAATTATTATTTGTTTTCCAAATGAAAAAATTGTTTTCCAAATGCGAAAGGAATTAAATTCAATTTAACCAAAAAATTCAGAATTGGGAAAACCCACTTCGATTAAATGCCTCCATTTGTTTTTTTTAAAATTATTTTTTTTTTTCTATCATTTTAGCATTGAAATTGTAAAATGGGAAAAAAATGGTAATGGCAAAAATGGTTTTGAATGGGTTTGAAGAACTGGGTTTAGAACTTAATTAATTTATTAACTAATTTTATTTTTAAAATGCAGTTAGGATTCAAATTTATTTACAATGGGGAATTAGCCAGAGCCGGCCAAGACCTTTAGTTTCGTTTAAAATGATCAATTTCCTTACAATCTTGAAAAATGAGGAATTAGAAAAAAATCATTCATTAAATTTTTAATTAAATGGTTTTATTTAACTGAAAACTTGGGAAATGAATTTTCTCCTTTATTAAAAATCTTTTTATGATGGTTCCTTTACTTGGAGACTAAATTATCGGTCCCCAAAAAGAAAATGAATTCCAAATTACAAAGTTTTCCATTTTCTTCAAAAATTCAAATTGGGATTAACAGACAAAAAAGGCCAATTTTGGTTTTAGTTTTTTAAAATTTAAATTTTCATTTTGTGAAAACTCAATCAACCTGAAATTTATTGGGAAATTAAAAATATAAAAATGAAATTTATTTGTCAAAAACTTAATCCATAAATTAATTTGTATTATGTTTTTTAAAAATTTAAGTTTGGCTTTGATTCTATCTACAAAATGAAAGGGAGCTTTTTTTTTTTTCCTTTATTTTTCTACCAAAAGATTTTTCATAATAAAATAGATGAATTAAAGAAGGAACCAAAATCACCCCTAATTTTGGTTTAATCCTAACTCTTTTACATTTTTTACTTTTTGGTTTTAATTTTTTGCCTTGAAAAAAAAAGGGACATTTAGAAATGGATTGGAAACAATCATGATGATTAAAAGCTGGGTCAGTTATGAGGACTTAATAACAAAATTTTCATTTTTTATCTTTTTCCCTGGGCCTTTTTAAAGGAAAAAAAGAAAATTTGAAATAGGTAAAAAAAAAATAAATTTTACATCTTTTGAAAATAACCAATTTTTTTCCTTTCTAACAAATAAAAATGAATTTTCCCGATTCAAAAATGAAGGTTATTTAATAATTGTATTAAATGTAAAAAAAATTAAAGGCTTTTGATGACCAAGAAATTAGTTAAGTTTTCCCTAAAAATTCATTTAAATTGGTGGATTAGTGAAATTTTCCAAATACTCCTTTAATGTTAAATCACGTCTATACTTACCAATTCTTGTTGTATTAAAATTTTTTAAAATTATTTTTTTTTTAATTAATTGAAAAACTGGATATGGGACAAGAATTGAAAAACTGTTTTAATCTGTTCTTGGGGCCTTGGTAATGGAAATTTAAAGTTACCTAAATCTCTTAAAACCTGTTTTAGAAATAAAATTATGAAATGGTTTAGAAATTTTGAGGATTTGGGTAATTTAAAAAGGAAATCTCAACTTTACCAAAATTTCTTACATTTTGTTTATTTTAAATAATTTTATAAATTTATTTATTTTTAGATTTTGTAGGAAAAGGAAGAATTTTAGTACAGAGACCTTTCCCAGTCACTTAGAAAATAAATTTAATTTCCCCCTTAAATTTATTAAGGGAAATTTTTTTTTTAATAATCCCATTTAACAAGCCAAAAATGTTTTAAATTAAAAGAAATAAAAATTTATTTATTATAAAAAAGGATTTTTTTTGGGGCTTTGGATCATTCTTGGAGATTGCCTAAAAGGGTTAAAAACCTAATTAAATTTTTTGCAACCCCAAAGAATTTGACAAGAAAAAAATCTCCTCCAATTTTTATTTTGGAAATAATTTTAAACCTCAAAAAAAACAAAATTAAAAAAATTAAAAAATTTCTTTTAGGGTCTACCTTTTTATACCTAATACATAAAACTTTTTATGTTTTTGAAAATTTAAAAAGAAGAATTTTGCCTTCCAAAATAAACAATATCCTTTAAATTTGTTGAATTCTCTAAAAATAATTTAACGTTAAAAAGAAAAAAAATACCAAATTTAAAGACCAAAATTTATTATTCATACCTGGACCTTTGCATTGCATAAAATTAAAACAATGGTTGAATGGATTGCCTTCTTTTCAAAAACTAAATTAAAGGGTAATTCTTTTTCTAAAGTTTTTATAAAAAAAACCAACAAAAAAACCAAACCCAAATTCCAACAATTTTGAAAAAAATTAAATTTTTAGGAAAGAAAAAACAACAAAATTTTCATGAAGGCAAAGTTTTTGGTTTCAGGAAAAACTTGGTGTACACAAATTTTAATAAAAAAATTACCCAGTTTTTAACCTTAATGCTTAAAGAAATTTTAAAAATTTTTTTACCCAAAAATATTAAAGTTAAATGAAAAAAACAATAAAAAAAGTCATTAACGAAGGGTAAAAATAAAAAACAACTTAAGAATTAAAAAAAAATAAAACATTTGATTTTTTTAAAAGGTGGGTTTTTTATTAAATAATAGGAATAAATTTCCTGGAAATTTTAAAGAAAACAAAAAAAATAAAAAACCTTTTCGGACAATTAAGCAAAAAAATAAATTAAAAAAAAATTTCAAGGATGTTTTTAAACAAATAAAATTTGTTCATTTTTTTCAAAATGAAGAATAACTTGGGTTGGAATCCAATTTTAATTAAAAACTTTTAAATTTATTGAATAACAGCATAAGATTAAAATTTAAATTTTAATAAAAAACATTGGAAATTAATGATTAAAATTTAATTTTCTTAATGCTAAAAATTAAAATTGAAAAACCCAATTTTAAATTTTTTCCCATGGAAATAAAAATTTTGGAAGGGGTATGAATCCCATATATTTTCCCATAATTTTTAAATTCGTTTTAACCCGAAACCGCTTGTTTTCTTTTAACCTGGACAATTTAGAATTATAATTAAAATTAAACCCTAACTTGTTTCCCCAATTGGGGCCTTCAATTTCTTCATAAAATTTTTAAAAAAAAGAAGAAAACCAATTTAAATCTTAATTGTTTAAATTTTTAATTTGGGATTTTCAAATTTACTAGGTTTTTGGAAAATAAAAGGACCTGTGTTTTGAGATTTTTTTAATACCAAAATTTTTTCTTTTTTTTCTCTTATTTTTTAAATTTTCCAAAATTCAATAATAAATAGGGAAGGAGGGTGTTAATGAATAATTAATATATTTATTATTTCTAAAGAACCAAAAGTTTTCTGAAGTTTTGGGTAAAACATTTTGATCTTAATATTTTAACTTTGCATTAAAAGAAAATAACTTTTTTTCTTTTGGTCCCATTCAAATAATTATTATTTTATTTTTAAAATTTTTTCTTAACTTGGGAAAATTTTCTAATTTGGTTTTTTTTAAAAATTGCAAAGAAATCCCAAAAAACCTTTCGGATTTTTCTTTCAATTTTTTTCTTTTTGGTTAATCTGGTTTTGGGAACTATTTTATGGAGGGAAGAATTTAAATATATGATGTTGTGGAATTTTAAAACGCATGTTTTTTCGGTTTTTTTTTAAAACAATTAATTTCCTTTAATATGGGAAAATTGTTAAGTAGAACATAGTAAAATCAATAAAAAATTTTTAAAAAAATATTTACCCCAAAAAATTTCAAAAACAAAAAATCCCGTTCATTAAATGTTTTTATAGAAATCTTGAAATTTTTCTAATTTAAATAACAAACTTTTTTACATAATTTTAAATTTTAAAATAAAATTTGTTTGGAAAAATGGGAATTTTAAAATAATTAAAAACTACAATGTCCTTTTTAAATGGCATGATATTTTTTTTTTTTTTAAATAGGTCCATTTTTTATCAAAATTTTATGGGTTCTTAATCAACAACTTTAAGTTTTAGAAAATGTTGGGACAGGAAAAAAAAAGAAGGAATAAAAGTTAAAATTCAATGCGAAAAGGATAAAATTAAAAACAAAAGTCAAAATTTGGCGGAAGCAGGGCATTTTTCAGGAAGTAGGGAACAACCAT
Organism: Sarcophilus harrisii; assembly: GCF_902635505.1. Classification (NCBI taxonomy): domain Eukaryota; kingdom Metazoa; phylum Chordata; class Mammalia; order Dasyuromorphia; family Dasyuridae; genus Sarcophilus; species Sarcophilus harrisii. Next base: position 39,030,624 of record NC_045430.1, read on the forward strand.
TTGGGAAAGAAATGAATTTTTAAAAAAAAAATGGAATTGAAACGCTAATCCGGTGAAAGCACCTTGAAAAAAATGGATTCTTATTCCTGTAAAAAAGAAGGACATTGGCTTTTAATAAAATTATAAATTTTAGAAAGGATTTTGTCTGATAAACCAAAATATTGCTTATTCAAATTCCTCAGTAAAATTCATTTTACAAAAATTTGAAATTTGGGCAGAAAGGAAGTTAAAAGTGGCTTCATGGAGTTACAAGCAAATTAAATTTTCTTTGGAGATTTGTTTCCCAGCTTTCCCAAATCCAGGGGAAGACCACGAGAAAAGCCCTTTTTTCCCTTGAGCCCCAAAACATTTTTTTTGAAACTCAAAAGGTGGTATTATTAAAAGAATTTCTTTCTTCCAAAATCTTTTAAAAATCCCTTTAATTTAGCCCTTCTTCTATTCAAATTGCCCTTTAAACTTCCCTTAATTTTTTAAATGCTTTTCTGCCTTTGGGCCACCTTCAAATGGTCCTTCTTTAATAACCATCCTTTTAAATCCATTATTGTTCCCTTTTTGCTTCCTTCTTTCTTTCCTAAATCACTAATTTTTTTAAACTAAAGGATTTTCCTACTTAAATCCTTTCTCCTAACCTTTTTTTCTTTATCCAAATTAAATTAAACTTTTTTATTCATTAAAAACCCTTTACCCTGACCTTCCTTGCTTTTCATTTTCTCATTTGTCCTTTTCAACCCAAATCCTATATGGCCCCTTCACTTTTCTTTTTTTTCCCTTCTCCTTTTTTGAAATTTATTTTTTAAAACTTTTACAAATTTTCCTTCCCTTCTTCTTTCCTCCCAAACTTTGTAAGTAATTTGTTAAATTACTAGGTTTAAATTAAACTTTTTCCTAAGCTTTAAAAGGGAAACTTCTTTGGCAAACAAAAAAGAAACAGAAAATAGCTCCTTTGTATTCCTCCTCTTTTTCTCTGATTAAAAACTTTTCCCTTATTTAAATTTTGTTTTTTTTTTTCCCCTTTTGCTAAACTAGTTTTGATAAAATTCATTTGTACTTAACTTTTATATTCATGTAAAACCCCTTTTGAAAAGCCAACAACCATTAAAATGGCCCTTTTTTCGATATTTTTCTCCCGAATGGATAACCTTTTTTCCCTTTTTATTTAAAAATAAGACCTTGAGGGGAAGGGTTTTTGCTGTATCCCCAGCCTTTGAGTACCATATGGAAACTTTAATAATCCATTTTAATAATCTGGTTTCTATTCTGCATAAAAATAATTTATAATTAGTGCCTCTTTTGAATTTTAATATTTGAATGTTTCTTCTTAATACCTTTATTTAGTAACAAAACATGATTTAACCAAATGTTGGTTGTTCCTTTTTCAATTTTTAAATTTTATTTTTATTTTAAAATTTATGAAAACATTTTCCCTAATACTGGGGTTTTAAATATATTAATAATAATCAAAATAGAACCTAACATTCCTTAAAAATTGGATAATTTTCCTAAAAACTTTCCCCTATTTAGTGAAAAATTTTTCTTATAAACGGGGAAAGTTCTTTTCTGATTTAATTTTATTTCATCTTAAATTTAAAACATTAAAAAGGGGTTTAAACAAAATAACAATGACAAATACGGCTTAAAAGTGGTATTTTAAAAATTAAAAAATCTTTAATTTTTTCTTCAAAAAAAAGATTTTAAATTCTTAGCGTGATAGAGCCTCTACAAAAAAAAATTCAAATAAAAGGGTTAAAATATTACCCTTTTCTTTTTTTCGGCTTTATTGTTTTTTTTTTATTTTTTTTTAATTTATTTTCTTTTAAACAATATGGAAATATTCAGTAATTCTATTTTAACTTTGTAGGGAAAAGTTGGGAAAAAAAAAATCAAACAAGGTTTTCAAGGGTAAATTTCCTTCTTTTCTTTTTTAAAATTTTTTCAATTATGACATTTTGTTTAAAAATTGAATTTAAATTTTCAATGTTTTTAAATTTCCTCTGGGAATTTTAAAAAGAATTTTAAATTTTCAAGAAATAACACAATTTTGTAATTTTGTTTTTTTTTTTTAAAATGAATTGAATTAAAAAAGAAAACAAATAAACTACAAGAAATGAAATTTCCTTCCATTAAAGTTCTCTTATATCTAAAAACTCAAAATTAACCTTTAAAAAGTTTTTTTTTAAAAAAACTGTTATTAGTTTAAAAAAATGAAGAACCAACAGTTTCCCAGGAAAAGTTCGGTAAAATTTACGGAAAAATTAAACCATTAAATAAAATAAAGGAAATGAAAAATTCCTTAAAAGAAAATTTGCAGCTTTCTAGAAAAGATACCAAATTAACCCCTCAGAGGGAAAAAACTCCTTTAAAAATTTAAAGAAAAAAACTTAAGAAAAATTAAAGGCCATCCAAATGAAATAACCTAGACTTTTTTCGACAAAGGAAAACGAGGAATAAAAACAAAAAAGCCTTTAACCATTTAAGAGCAAAACCAAAAATAAAAAGGGAAGGCGGCTGGGGCTTGGAAAATCCATCTTTAAATATTTAAAATTTGGAAAAAGTTGTTATTTTGAAAGAAAATTAGAATTTTTTTTAAGGGTTTCTTGCAAAAAAATAAAAAGAGAAGGAGAAGAGGAACCTTTTGGGTAAAATCAACCAATATTGCTTAAAATGGAATTTAAATGCAAGTTTAAGAATTAAATAAAAGTTTATAAATTTAAATTCAAAAAAGGGTTTGGACCATTTAATGTTAAATAAAAATTATTGAAAGTAAACATTAAATCCCGAAAATTGGGTAAGGAAAAAAAAAGTATCATATATTGGGGCATTATAATTATTTTTCATAAAGAAAAATTTGAACTGACTTTTAATTCAAAAATGTGAAGATTTTAGAAAATTAAAAGTTGTCTATTTTTAAGAAATTAAATTAACCTTTTTTTTAAAAACAATTTTGTTCGGGATTTGGTTTCTTAAAATGAATTTGGTTTGAAATAAAATTCTTTTAAAATTTTTGTTAACCATTTTTTTTACATTTTTCAGGTTTATAATCTTTTATAATGTTTTTTAAAAAATTTTTTCTTGTTTTCCTTCATTAAATAGAGTTTTTTCCCAATTCAACTCTTTTGTATGTTTTCAAATGAGTTGGAAAATCTCAATTTTCAAAAAAAGTTTTTTTTATTTTAAATCTTTGGTTGTCTTTTTTACAATGGATTTTAAAATTTGGGGAAATTAATTTTTAATTTTCTTTATAATTTATTTATTTTTAGTTTTTTTTGAAAGGTTATAATTTGGAATTTTTTCTTTTAAAATAATTTCTTCTTGTTTTAACTTTAAGTTTTTATTTTAGTTATTTTTCTTTTCAAAGAAAATTTCCCTTACTTTATATTTAATGCCCCTTTTTTCAATATTAATTAAATTTATAATTTTATTTTTGGGAATTTTTAGTATGTATTTTCTTTTTTTTGTGGAGGAATGTCTTGTTTCCTTTTGGATTTACCAATTGTTTTTTTATTAACTTTACAATATTATATGTTGTAAAGGTAAACATTTTCTATGTTTTAACTCCCTTTTCTTAAATTTAAATTTCTGTTTGCTAAAAAGGAAACTTTGGTTTGGCAAAAGGAAATTTTGAAATTTAAGCAAAGTAGTCCCCTTCCCACACCATTTTTGCTTCCTTCAAACAATTTTTCAAATGATCTTCCTTAATAATTTCAACCAAAATAAAGGAAAAGGATATTTCCAAGGTCAATGGGAAAAAATGAAAAGGCTTTTCAAAAAGGAAATGAAAAAAATTTTGTTAAGGTCTAGGTATTTCCTTCCCCCCCCCTTTTAAAATTCACGTAAAAGCTTTTCCCCTTTGTGACTTTAGAGGTGTTATAATTCTCCAGAAGATGGAATAGGGAAATGTAGAGGGCTGCAACTCTTAGTTGATGCACTGAGGTCAGGACGGCCGAACACTTGAGGCTAACTGCCGATTGGACAATACTCTATGGGCATATGCTTGGAAAATGGCTCTACCCACTATCCTCAGCTGGCTCGATGATTGGTGTATACCGAGAATTGTAGGAGGGACTAGAGGGTGGAGTAAGACTAGCCAGGGTCACTTTGGTGGTAGACAAGGAAGAAGGAGGTTGTGGAGAATCCCTTCCATTCCCTTCCTTTCACCCTAAAGACCAAAATAAAGACTAAGGACTTTTTGCTTATCCTTACATTTTGATTAAGGTATCCGGGTCAATCAATCTCACAGGAAACGACTAAATAATGTTTTTGAAGGAAGGTAGGAACAAGTGTTTTTTTTATGAAATGGGGGTTGTTAAAATTTCCTTTGGTTTAGCTAATTCTTTCCTTTTCCGTTTAATTTTATGATTTAACTGATTTAATCTCTTTGGATCTCATTTTCCTCAACTGCAAAATGAGATGGTTGCCGTTCCCAAAATTTTTAGTTTCCTAAAAAAGTTTTTAGTTTTTCCTCTATAAATTAATTTATTTATTACAACGCAAAGAAATCAGTGGTCATTATTTTTTATCAAAAATAAAAAAATTCCAAAAAATGGATTTCCAAAAAAAATTATGATTAAAACAAAATGAAAATTAAAAGAAATAAAAGGGTGAAATCAAAAAAATTGTATGAAAAAAATTTTTTCATTGAAAAAAAATGTTTTCTTAAACGAAAACCAATATAAAAATTAATTTTGCAATGTTTCCCAATTTATTAAAATAATTTGAATAAAAATATTTCATCTAAATTTAATTTAAAAATGGATTTGGGTAATTTTAAAACTGTTTACCAATCCTAGAAAATGGAAAATTTTTTTTTCAAAATAATATTTTTAAAAAAAACAACCCAAAATTATAAAAGTTTAAGAAAAATATTGGGTTTTTCAATTGAATAAAATTAAAGGCCCAAAAAGGGAAGTTACAAATTTTTACCTTTCAATTGAAAAATAAAATTAACCATCCTCAAGGATTTTGCCCTAGAAAATCTAAAGTTCTTAAAAATTTAATCCATTGGTTTTTTTCCTTAAAACAAAGTAAAGTTTCGTTATTAAATAATATTTTTGTTATTTTTACAAACACCTCCAATTAAAACTTTTATTTTTAGTTTTAAAAAATTTACTAAAATAAAATATTACTGTTTTTTTTCAAAAATTTTCTTATATTTTTCATTTCTTCTTCAGATTTTAACTGGAAAAATTTTTTTCCCAAAAATTTTTTTCCATTATCTCCATTTTTCCCTGATTTTAAAAACAGGAAAAATTAATTTTCCCAAAAAGTTTGTTTTTAAATGATCCAAATTGGTTCTTTTTAAAGGAAAGAAAAGAATAATTGGAAAGTTCAAAATCTTCCCAAAATCCTTTTTCCCTTTCTCTTTTATTAAAATTGTTAAAGAAAGGGAAAGCGTTTCTTCTTTTTCTATTTCCGAGGAATTCATCTAGAAATGCTAAAGAAAGTTTTATTTACCAAGAAATAAAAAAGTTGTTTTTTTTGAAAAGCAGTACAAACCAAGCAAATAGGGAAGGGAAAAAAAAAAAATCTAAAATGAAGGGAAAATGATAATAATTATTTTTTAAAGAAAGACAAGAATACCAAAACGGAAGAAAGGGGGAAAAGGAGGGGAAAAAAATCCATAAATTATTTTAAGATATCCTTAATTAGTTTTGAAACATAAAGGATCCCCAAAATTTCTAACACCCTTTGTTAAAAGCAAACCCAAAATTTTAAATTTAAAACATTTTTTAATAACCAAAAATTTTGTAAAACCCATGAAAGTTAAAAAAGGTTTTCCTTAAAAGATTTTCCAAGCTGATTTCTTAATTATTTTTAATCCAAGTCTATTGTTTTTTACAAGAATTTTTTGAAATTTTGTTGAAAATTGTTCCCAATTTTCCTGTATTTAAAGAAAAATTTTAGGAATCTTTTAGGTTTTATTCTAGATTTGTATAAAATGTAAATTTTCCCCTTTGAAACATACTTTTAATAGATTTGTTTGTGGTAAAAATAAAGGAATTGAATATTGTTTGTTGAAAAAAGCAGGGGCCAAAATGGAAATAACTTGAGATAATAAAAGAAAATTTTAATCATTTAAAATTTTTTTAAGGTTGGTTTTAATTTGGTTTTTAAATTAAAAAAAATATTTTTGCAATTTTGATAGTAAAGAAAAAGAAAACACAAAAGGATTGTTAAATTAAAATTTTTTAAAATGGTTAAAAATTATTTTATTATTATTTTGATTTATTTTTATTATTTTTGATTTAAAAAATTTATTCAAATTTTCTTAGTTTAATGAAATTAAGGTAAATAAAAAGAATCAAAACCAAAAATGAATTTTTATTTTCATTCTTTCCTGGAAAGGGAATAATTTTAACAAAATTTTTTTTAAAAAATGAACATTGATTCAACGAATTTCCCCCCAAAGGGGAATTTGTTGGGTTTGGGAAAATTGGGGAAAATTTGGGAAAAATTTTTTTTTAGAATAAAGGATTGGGACCCAAAAGTTTAAAAAATTTTTCCAAAAAAATTTTAAAAATTTTAAATGTTTTGTTTTCCCCTTTTGTTTTTCGGGAGCAATTTGTTAAAATTTTAAAATTTTTGTTAAAAAGAAAATTAAAAAATTTTTTTTTTCAAAACCCAATAAAGAAATGTTTTTCCAGTTTAAAGAAAAATTTCATTCAAATTTTGGAAATTTTTTTAAAAAAAATTTTTGGGTTTTAAAATTTCAAAAACGGGGGTTAAACTTTTGCCCTTTTTTAATTCCCAAAAAAATTTATTTGGTTCCCCTCAACCAAAATTTTCAAAAGGTTTTAAAATTTCTGTTTTTAAATACAAAGCTTTTCCCTAGAAAAAATTTCAAAAAAAGAAAATTTTTTTTCCTATTTTTTCCCCAAAATAAAAAAAATTTTAAATGTCCCCCTTTTTTACTTTTTACTTTTTCCCTTTAAAATTTTTCCCTTTTTCTTTGGAAATTTTTTTTTCCCCAAAAATTTAAAAAATTTCAAAAAGTTTTTCAAAAAGAAATTTCCCCAAAAAAGTTTAAAATATAAAAAATTTCTTTTTTTAAAATTTAAATCCAAAAATGGGCCCAAGAAAAGCCCAAAAATAAAAGTTTTTAAAGATTTTAAAAAATTTAAAAAAAAACCCAAACAAAGGTTTTAAAGAAAAAAAAATTTTTACTTTGGGGCTTTAGGTTTTTGATCTAAAGAAAATCATAAAAGAAAAATGGTTTGCAAAAGGGGGGAGAAAATTTTCAAAAGGAATAAATTTAAATACTAAACAAATGATTTTTCGGGCCCTTTAAAAAGCCTTTTGAACCCTTTTAAGTTTTTTTTAAAAAAAGGAAAAAACATTGAAAAGGACAAAAGAAAAGCTGTTTTGGTTTTTTTTTCTTTTAAAAGGTTTTTTAAAAATTTATTTCTCCCAAAAAAAGGAAAATTACAAAATTTTTTTTTTTCCCTAAATTTTCAAAACCAGATTTTAAATAATGGGTAAAAATCAAATTTGAAAATAATGTTGAAAAATTAAAATTCCAAAAATTTTTTCAAAAACTTCAATATGTTTTTCAAATTTGTTTTTTAAAATAGGGGGTTTTTCCCGCAAAAATAAAAAAAAAAAAAAAAAGGTTTCGAAAAAATTTCAAATTAATTTTTCCAAATTCTGTCTTTGATTAAATTGGGCCCCTTTTTGCCTTTTATTTCCCATTTTTTTAAAAATTTTTGGGTGGGGGAAAACCAAAAATTTTTTGGTAATCCCTTTTTTTTCAAAAACAATCAAGTTACTAAAAAATCAAAGGGCCCCCTTTTTTAAAAACCAAGAAATTTTCCCTTTTTTTTCTTTTAACCCCCCTCCTTTTTCAAATTAAACTTTTTTAATCCTTTGCATTTCCCATTTATTTACCTTTTAAAACATTTGCAAATTTTCTTCTAATCCATTGAAAATTTTGGGAATTTTTCTTTTTTCTTTTTTTTTTTTCCTGGGTTTTCAAAAAAAATTTGGGGGCCTGAAAATGATAAAAATTTTTTAAATTAAATTTTAATTTTAAAAAGTTTTTTAAAAATTTTAAAATTGTTGAATTTTTTATTTTTAGGTTTTTAAAAAGAACGTGCCACTTTTTGAAGAAATTTGAAAAAGAAAAATGAGAAAAAAAAAGTTTTAAAAAAAAAAAAAAAAAAAAAAAAAAAAAAAAAAAAAAAAAAAAAAAAAAAAAAAAAAAAAAAAAAAAAAAAAAAAAAAAAAAAAAAAAAAAAAAAAAAAAAAAAAAAAAAAAAAAAAAAAAAAAAAAAAAAAAAAAAAAAAAAAAAAAAAAAAAAAAAAAAAAAAAAAAAAAAAAAAAAAAAAAAAAAAAAAAAAAAAAAAAAAAAAAAAAAAAAAAAAAAAAAAAAAAAAAAAAAAAAAAAAAAAAAAAAAAAAAAAAAAAAAAAAAAAAAAAAAAAAAAAAAAAAAAAAAAAAAAAAAAAAAAAAAAAAAAAAAAAAAAAAAAAAAAAAAAAAAAAAAAAAAAAAAAAAAAAAAAAAAAAAAAAAAAAAAAAAAAAAAAAAAAAAAAAAAAAAAAAAAAAAAAAAAAAAAAAAAAAAAAAAAAAAAAAAAAAAAAAAAAAAAAAAAAAAAAAAAAAAAAAAAAAAAAAAAAAAAAAAAAAAAAAAAAAAAAAAAAAAAAAAAAAAAAAAAAAAAAAAAAAAAAAAAAAAAAAAAAAAAAAAAAAAAAAAAAAAAAAAAAAAAAAAAAAAAAAAAAAAAAAAAAAAAAAAAAAAAAAAAAAAAAAAAAAAAAAAAAAAAAAAAAAAAAAAAAAAAAAAAAAAAAAAAAAAAAAAAAAAAAAAAAAAAAAAAAAAAAAAAAAAAAAAAAAAAAAAAAAAAAAAAAAAAAAAAAAAAAAAAAAAAAAAAAAAAAAAAAAAAAAAAAAAAAAAAAAAAAAAAAAAAAAAAAAAAAAAAAAAAAAAAAAAAAAAAAAAAAAAAAAAAAAAAAAAAAAAAAAAAAAAAAAAAAAAAAAAAAAAAAAAAAAAAAAAAAAAAAAAAAAAAAAAAAAAAAAAAAAAAAAAAAAAAAAAAAAAAAAAAAAAAAAAAAAAAAAAAAAAAAAAAAAAAAAAAAAAAAAAAAAAAAAAAAAAAAAAAAAAAAAAAAAAAAAAAAAAAAAAAAAAAAAAAAAAAAAAAAAAAAAAAAAAAAAAAAAAAAAAAAAAAAAAAAAAAAAAAAAAAAAAAAAAAAAAAAAAAAAAAAAAAAAAAAAAAAAAAAAAAAAAAAAAAAAAAAAAAAAAAAAAAAAAAAAAAAAAAAAAAAAAAAAAAAAAAAAAAAAAAAAAAAAAAAAAAAAAAAAAAAAAAAAAAAAAAAAAAAAAAAAAAAAAAAAAAAAAAAAAAAAAAAAAAAAAAAAAAAAAAAAAAAAAAAAAAAAAAAAAAAAAAAAAAAAAAAAAAAAAAAAAAAAAAAAAAAAAAAAAAAAAAAAAAAAAAAAAAAAAAAAAAAAAAAAAAAAAAAAAAAAAAAAAAAAAAAAAAAAAAAAAAAAAAAAAAAAAAAAAAAAAAAAAAAAAAAAAAAAAAAAAAAAAAAAAAAAAAAAAAAAAAAAAAAAAAAAAAAAAAAAAAAAAAAAAAAAAAAAAAAAAAAAAAAAAAAAAAAAAAAAAAAAAAAAAAAAAAAAAAAAAAAAAAAAAAAAAAAAAAAAAAAAAAAAAAAAAAAAAAAAAAAAAAAAAAAAAAAAAAAAAAAAAAAAAAAAAAAAAAAAAAAAAAAAAAAAAAAAAAAAAAAAAAAAAAAAAAAAAAAAAAAAAAAAAAAAAAAAAAAAAAAAAAAAAAAAAAAAAAAAAAAAAAAAAAAAAAAAAAAAAAAAAAAAAAAAAAAAAAAAAAAAAAAAAAAAAAAAAAAAAAAAAAAAAAAAAAAAAAAAAAAAAAAAAAAAAAAAAAAAAAAAAAAAAAAAAAAAAAAAAAAAAAAAAAAAAAAAAAAAAAAAAAAAAAAAAAAAAAAAAAAAAAAAAAAAAAAAAAAAAAAAAAAAAAAAAAAAAAAAAAAAAAAAAAAAAAAAAAAAAAAAAAAAAAAAAAAAAAAAAAAAAAAAAAAAAAAAAAAAAAAAAAAAAAAAAAAAAAAAAAAAAAAAAAAAAAAAAAAAAAAAAAAAAAAAAAAAAAAAAAAAAAAAAAAAAAAAAAAAAAAAAAAAAAAAAAAAAAAAAAAAAAAAAAAAAAAAAAAAAAAAAAAAAAAAAAAAAAAAAAAAAAAAAAAAAAAAAAAAAAAAAAAAAAAAAAAAAAAAAAAAAAAAAAAAAAAAAAAAAAAAAAAAAAAAAAAAAAAAAAAAAAAAAAAAAAAAAAAAAAAAAAAAAAAAAAAAAAAAAAAAAAAAAAAAAAAAAAAAAAAAAAAAAAAAAAAAAAAAAAAAAAAAAAAAAAAAAAAAAAAAAAAAAAAAAAAAAAAAAAAAAAAAAAAAAAAAAAAAAAAAAAAAAAAAAAAAAAAAAAAAAAAAAAAAAAAAAAAAAAAAAAAAAAAAAAAAAAAAAAAAAAAAAAAAAAAAAAAAAAAAAAAAAAAAAAAAAAAAAAAAAAAAAAAAAAAAAAAAAAAAAAAAAAAAAAAAAAAAAAAAAAAAAAAAAAAAAAAAAAAAAAAAAAAAAAAAAAAAAAAAAAAAAAAAAAAAAAAAAAAAAAAAAAAAAAAAAAAAAAAAAAAAAAAAAAAAAAAAAAAAAAAAAAAAAAAAAAAAAAAAAAAAAAAAAAAAAAAAAAAAAAAAAAAAAAAAAAAAAAAAAAAAAAAAAAAAAAAAAAAAAAAAAAAAAAAAAAAAAAAAAAAAAAAAAAAAAAAAAAAAAAAAAAAAAAAAAAAAAAAAAAAAAAAAAAAAAAAAAAAAAAAAAAAAAAAAAAAAAAAAAAAAAAAAAAAAAAAAAAAAAAAAAAAAAAAAAAAAAAAAAAAAAAAAAAAAAAAAAAAAAAAAAAAAAAAAAAAAAAAAAAAAAAAAAAAAAAAAAAAAAAAAAAAAAAAAAAAAAAAAAAAAAAAAAAAAAAAAAAAAAAAAAAAAAAAAAAAAAAAAAAAAAAAAAAAAAAAAAAAAAAAAAAAAAAAAAAAAATCCTTCCAAAGGGGAGAACATTTTCCCGAAGACAACAAAGCTCAGGAAAAGGCATAATACCAGGGTGAAAGCCCTGGCACAGGACACACCAGGGCAGGACACCATGTGTAGCTCTGAATCTGGAGCCCAGGGCCTGTTCAAACTTGGGCCAGGGTTTCCAGACATCTCCGCTTAGAGACTCCAAGGAGGAGTTAGAAAGTCAGCAAAAATGATCTGTGGAACCAGAGCCTAGCATGCCATCCCAGGTCAGGTCAGGTCCCAGCTCCAGTCCAATTCCCAGCATCAGCAAGGTGAGATCTCTGAATCAGCAGCAGCACTGCAGGCTTCTGAATGTCTCAGCCAGGTGCACCAGTCAGGATTCATGGTCAGCGGAGATGGTCTGTGATAATGGGGTAGGGATCTGGTGTAAAATACCAGGGAAGTCCTGAAGCTGAGCCCCACTCTAGGCCAAATCGATTTTAGCTCTGTGGGGAGGGTTACCCAAGGTTCCAGGGCAAAAGAGGAACAAAAATGCTTTAGAAGGTTTTTAAAGCAGCTATAAACCCTGAAGCTTGGACAATGCACCTCCACTGGACAGTTCCACTTTAAAAGGTTGAGCAGTAGGCTAAGAAAATGAGCAGAAACCAAAAAAAAAAAAATTCTGACCTTTGAAGGTAATTATGTAACAAGGTGGATCAAAACGCACACTGTGAAGATGGTACCAAAGTCGAAGCTCCTACATCCAAAGGCACCAAGAAAAATAAGGATTGGGCTCAGGCCATGGAAGAACTTGACGGACTTTGAAAATCAACTAAGAAAATAAAGGAAAAAATAGGGAAAGAACTGAGAGAGAGGTGGAAAAGGAAATACCAAAAACCTAATGAGGAGAAGAATCCCAAATTAGTCATTTGGGAAAGGAGGTACAAAAGTTCATTGAGGAAAATAATTCCCTAAAAATTAGAATTGAGTAAATGGAAATTAATGGCATTGAGAAATCAAGATACAATGAAGCAAAATAAAAAAACTTCTTAAAAATAGAAAAAAATGTGAAATATCTCACTGTAAAAACAACTGATCTGGAAACTAGATTCGGGAGAGGTGATTTAAAAGTTATTGGATTCCCTGAAAGTCATGATTAGGAAAAAAAAATGCCTATACATCACTTTTCAAGAAATTATGAAGGAAAACTTTCCTGGTATTCTAGACCCAGAGGATAAAATAGAAAATGAAAGGATCCACCGACCACTCCTGAACGAGATCCCAATAAAACTCCCAGGGATATGTTAACGAAATTATGAAAGGTCAAGGAGAAAATATTTCAAAAATCCAGGAAGAAACAATTCAAGTATAATGCAGCCACAGTCAGGCTAACACATGACTTGGCAGCTTCTACATTAAAGAATTGGAGGGCTTGGAATATGATATTCTGGAGAGCAATGGAGCAACCAAGAATCATGTTGCCAGTAAAACTGAGTATAATTCTTCAGAGGAAAAGATGATCATCCAATGAAACAGGATCAGAGGTGAATGGAAAATTTATAGAACTGTGGAGAAAGTTAAGGAAATAATCAAGAAAGTCATAGCATAAAGGACTAAATAAGGTTGAATCAGCTTACATTCCTGCAAGACAGGACGATATCTATGTGTGGCTCAGAATGGTGAGTGGTCACCATTTATTAAAAAGCTGGAGAGATCTCTAGGAACAAAGCAAAAGTTTATTGTACATTCTCACGAGAAGTGGGCGTCCTTCTTGACAAGCAAGCAATCCACCTTTTGGGATAGATTTTACACTTTAAATAGTCCCTAATGCAAACATCCCTTCCACCACTGACCATCATCCTCATTAGCTGGAGGTCTTACATTCTAAACATAGGAACTACCCAGGAAATTGACCTTGATCAATAAGTACATAGTTGCCATATTTGATTGAAGTAGGGAGAAAATGATATCATGGGAAGACAGCAGAAAGGGAACTCTGGTATGCCCTTGAGTTCAAGGGACTTTCAGGCCTACTCCAACTCTGAAGTAGATGAACCCTTACTTGATTTTCACAAGTGTCTTGAGCTATCTCGCCTCATCTCGTTTATAACTCATTAGAACAATTTTCATTATTATGGCAGTTAAAAGGAGTATATATAGATAGAGGATGGGGGGGGTCAATTGAATACAAAGGGATGATATCTTTTGAACATTATGATGAAAAGATGATGAATATACTGGGAGAAAGGGGAAGGAAGAAGAGGAATGCTAAAAATTATCTGCCATAGAAAAGAATGAAGAAAAAACTTTTACAACAGAAGGGAAGGGGGGGAGGAAAGTGAGTGAATGAGCCTTACTCCAGTCAGACTTACCTTTAATAGGAAATAACATACATATCAATAGGGGATATAGAAATCTATTTTACCCTGCAGGAAAATAGAAGGTGTAGGGGAATGGGAGGAAGAGTCGTTAGCAAAACACTTTTGAGGAGGACAGGGGAAAGGAGAAAAAAAATTAAAAAAATAGTGTGTATAAAAATATGGAAGCAAATTTCTCTGGTGGAATATTATTCTGCTCAGGAAATGATGATCAGGATGCTCTCAGTAAAAAAAAAAAACAAACAAACAAAAACATCCTGGAAAGTCCTCCATAAACAAAGTCAACTATATGTAAGCAAAGTAATAGTAATGTTCTAGGATGAAGCTTCTTTTTTTTATGTGCACTTATCACATATCGAAGACTTATGTAAAAATCTTTATCCTACCTAGAAAAATTTTATATGTTTATAGATCAAAGCATTTTCTATTATTCTATCATTCCCTTTATTTGTAATTGTGTTTTTCTTGAGGATTTTTATTTTCATTAGGGTGGAAGATCCATGTTTTCTTCCACAACTTGAATCTTATGGATATGTTTTGCATATCTTCACAGTTGGTTTCTTAATTTTGGGTTGGGATAATGGAGAGAACCTAGAATCCCAAAATCTTAAAAAGAAATGTAAAAACAAACAAAAAACACACACAAAAAAACTAATGAATGTAACTGGGGGGAAAATAAATAAATAAATAAATAAATAAAATACATGCAAAGATGGTTTTTAACATTCACCCTTGTAAGACCTTTGGTTCCAAATTTTTCTCACTCCCTTCCCTGATCCCCTCCCCTAGACATCAAGAAATCTTTAATTTAGTATAAACAAAATGATTAATTTTGCATTTCACATTGTGTTCTCTACTGCTTTGGCCATACATTTTATCTTTCTCCACAGATCTGACAGTCCCTGTTTTCCTCATTTGTTATAATGTCACCCTTTTTATCTAAATCATGAATATATTTGTTTTCTTGCTGCTATTAGATATTGGTCGGTAGTTAATTTCTACCATACTATTTTCCAGTTTCCCTAGCAATTTTCGTCAAATTTTCTTGTCACTACAATTTTGTCTTTGGGCTGAACCTATTACTGATCTACACCTTTTCTTGCTCTGGGTCACTGTAAATATGTTTTGGGTCTTTACAAAGGACCACTTTCTTTGCATTTTGTTTTCATTAAGTTCTTTGAAATTCTTAATGTTTTGTTCTACCAAATACATTTTATTATTTTTCTTGCTCTATAATTTCTAGGTAGTTTGATTGGCATGACACTGAATAAGAAGGTTAATTTAGGCAGAATTGTTATTTTTATTGTATTAGCTTTGCCTACACATGAGCACTTAATATTCTTCAATGGTTTAGATCTAATTTTATTTGTGTGTAATGTGTTTTGTAATTATGTCCATATAGTTGCTGGCTTAGTTTTGGCAGGTGGATTCCCAAATATTTTATATTAACTATAGTTATTTTAAATGGAATTTGACTGTCCATCTCTTGCTACTACTTTATCGTACTACTTGCTACTACTTGCATCTACTTGCTTTGTTGGGGACATATAGAAATGGTGATTTATGGGATATTATTTTATATGTTGCAACTTTGCTTCAATTGATAAATGTTCCTAGTGGTAACTTTTTTTAGTGAGTTTTCTAGGATTCTCTGAATATACCATAATATTATGTGCATAGATTGACAGTTTTGTTTCCTCGTTGGCCACTCTAATTCCTTCCATTTCTTCTTCTTCTCTTATTCCTAAAGCTAACATTTCTAGTAAAATATTAATAAGAGTGGTGATAATGGGCAATGGGCAACCTTGTTTCACCCCTGATCTTATTGGGAATGCTTCTATTTTGTTGAAAGGTGATTTTAGATAGATGCTATTTTCCATTTTAAAGGAAACTTCATTTATTTCTGTGCTCTCTACTGTTCTCTACACAGGGATGGGCATTGTATTTGCCAAATGCGTTTTCAGCATTTATTGAGATAATCATTGAATGGCCGTTACCAAATTTACCATTTATAATTTTTTGTTCATTTCCCATGATGTGGAATCAATCTCTTTGCATCAATATTCATTAGGGAAATTGGTCTAAAATTTTCTTTTTTCTGCTTTGGTCCTTCTTGGTTTAGTTATCAGTACCATATTAGTGTCATAGAAAGAATGTGGAAGCACTCTTACTTCCCCTATTTTCCCCCATAGTTTGTATGTTATCGGAATCAATTATTCTTTAAATGTTTGGTTTGTGTATTAGAAAAATTCCCTCTCTTTATATAACAGAATTCACATCAAAGAGTATCTATGGATATTTATATGTTTATGTGTGTGTGTGTTGTGCAAATGTGTGTGTGTAATTATCCTGTTACAAATGAGTTTCTCAAGTATTCAAAACCTTTACCAGTATGTGCGAAATATTGGATTTTTTTGTTTATGAAAGAAAATGTAAAGACACACATTTAAATTTGATATAAAAAAATTTTTTTAATAGTTAGAGGGATCCCAAAGGGATATACGTCTTTTTTTTCCTTTTTCTTTTTTTTTTTTTTTTTTTTTTTTTTTGATGTGCTAAAACATTTAGGGACAGTATTAGAACTGCAATTCCCCTGACACTGCTTATAAAATCCTGAAGATGAAAAATATCCCTCAGAATGATTACTAATAGGCAGAAACAATTTGTCTTTTTTTTTTTTTTATCCCAATCCCCATCCCCAAGCAGGGTATACTCAAGAAAGGATTTGCACATTTATGCTATGGAAGTGTTAACTAATAGTAGTACCATAGATATGAATTCTGAAATTCTTGTCAGGAAATGCTAAAATGCCCATCTTGGGAACTTAGATTTCCACATGTCTTGTTACCATAGTTAAGACAACTTTGATGGGTCCAGACTGCCTTAATTAGTATCTTTATGATACCGGTGATGAAAAGTTCCCAGACTATTTGGTAAACCCCAGAGGGGAGCCATGTTTTTCCAGAATGTCATTAAGATGGTCTTAAAAGCTCAATACACATCCCTTATCTTCTCAATTCTTCTGTGATATTTCCCTTCTTCCCCTGAGAACCCCAAATTTATGTTAGCCCACTACAAGATGTGCTTATGATGAAGATTTTGCCAAGTTCTTTTTAGGACTAAGCCAGGTATGAGCTACCTCCTACATGGCATCTTCCTTTTAATGATGTCTTTCTCTTTACTGTAGCTAACTCTGGTTAGAATGCTAAACTCCTCGATAGATTTCACCCCCATTTAGTAGTATACTGATATCTTCCAGCATATTTCTTTAATGATTTCTTCAAAATACCTTTCTTTGCTAAGGCTATTGGTCTACCAAATCTATTTTTATCGAACCCTTCCTGATGCCTGCTGTAACTCTTCATTCTTTCAGTAAATTGTTCTCATAAATAAAGATACCTTTTGGCAAAGAGAATGACCTTATGAATTTTTCACATGCACCTTGGATTTTGTATTTCAGATTAGTAATTGCTACTCTCGCCCTATCTTTTCTTTTTATTTTTTTTTAATAATGACAAGAGGCTAAACATTTTTTTTCCTTTATTAATTTTTAAGGTTGGGCCTTTGGGAAAGATAAAGGGATTAAAAACCTCTCTTAAATGTAGCATAATCCCTGGATACTAATACCAGAGTTTTGTAGATGAGAGACATATTCTTTTCTCTGGTACTGCAATTGCACTACACACCTTGGTGACATTTTAATTAGTCTAAATTTATATGCTTTTTCAGTAAAGCCTATTACCCTTAGAATCAGTGTTCTTGTTAGAATGATAAAAAGGAATTATTTCTTTGCAAATTCCTTTTAAGATCTATTGTTACTTTAGGCTTAATATAAGTTAAAAAGGGTTGTTGATATTCATCTACTGTGAATTTCCTTAGTAGTACTGCTTGCTGTACTAAGAGCTGGAGAGAAAAGACACATGAAAAAAAATGAGAATCCAGAAGAAAAAATGGAAGGGAGTAATAAGTGTGCATTACTCAGACTTTATATAAAAGCTAGTAATGTAATTTTGAAGTTTTTTCTTTCAATCTTCTATTTTGGATATGTTAATTTGTTTCAATTATCATTTTAGGAAAAACATTTTGTAGCTGTAAGATAAGGATAATGTCATATTTCCTTACAATTGAATTACAAATAATTGAATCTTAATGGTTTTAAATTAGTATTTATGTTGCAAGAAATTTGTTTTACTTCTGTAATTTGCTAAACTGATGCTTTGTGGAAACAGTTTGAATACCTTAAGAAACACTTGGATGAACTGACTTCAAAAAATAGACACTTGGAATATATGAATACAAAACTTAAAGAAGAAATTATGGAATGTGAGGAGCTGGATATTGAAGATAATTTAGAAAGATCGAAATTAAAATACAATCGGGTGGAACCATATACACCAAAGATTAAAGTACAAGTGAAGCAGGAGACTGAAGAACAAAATGATCTTTTCTTACAGGTTATTTTATTTATCATTTTTATCTTTTTAAACTATTTCCATGTAAATACAGATTTAGAATTCTTCCTGTATTCTAAATCCAGAATCTTTTTTTTTTAATTTTTCCTCTACCATTTATTCTCTATTATTAAAAAATATATATTTTATTCTATTGATATCACCATAAAAGATAGAGAAAACATTGCCTTTTGTTGTAAATTCTGAAAATAGATTATTCTCTTCCCTTGTCAAAAATGTGAAATTACATATCCTGGATACTTTGTTTCCCAGTTAATCTTATAACCATAGTTAAGGTAACCATTATGTGCTCAGATTACCTTAAATTAGAATCTTTAAGATGCCTATGATAGTCACATAAGCTTTCCCAGACAGCCTTTGTTACTGTGTCCAAGGCAATCTCTACACCTCAATATGTATCCTTGTTCCTGCCTTTATTTTCTCTCCTCCCTGACATGATGTCAACTCCCTAAGGTTATTTATTTCCTGTATAAAAGGGTGCTTATGTTTAAGATTTTTGCTGAATCTTTTTTAATAATGACAAGAGGCTAGAAGCATTTTATTTTCCTGTCATTACATTTGCTATCCCACAGTTGTTGGGCCATTTGGGGAACATAAAGAGGGCACCTATACAATATAACCTCTCTTAAATGTAGCATAATCCCTGGATACTAATACCAGAGTTTTGTAGATGAGAGACATATTCTTTTCTCTGGTACTGCAATTGCACTTCACACCTTGGTGACATTTTAATTAGTCTAAATTTATATGCTTTTTCAGTAAAGCCTATCACCCTTAGAATCAGTGTTCTTGTTAGAATGATAAAAAGGAATTATTTCTTTGCAAATTCCTTTTAAGATCTATTGTGACTTTAGACTTAATAAAAGGTTGTTGTTTCATCTTTTAATTTTTAGTACCTTGCTGATAAGGCTGGAGGAGAGAAAAGACACATGAAAAAAAAAATGAGAATCCAGAAGAAAAAATGGGAGTACTAAGTGTGCATTATTCAGACTTTATATAAAAGCTAGTAATGTAATTTTGAAGTTTTTTCTTTCAATCTTCTATTTTGGATATGTTAATTTATTTCAATAATCATTTTAGGAAAAACATTTTGTAGCTATAAGATAAGGATAATGACATATTATCTTAGAATTGAATTACAAATAATTGAATCTTAATGGTGTTAAATTAGTATTTAAGTTGCAAGAAATTTGTTTTACTTCTGTAATTTGCTAAACTGATGCTTTGTGGAAACAGTTTGAATACCTTAAGAAACACTTGGATGAACTGACTTCAAAAAATAGACACTTGGAATATATGAATACAAAACTTAAAGAAGAAATTATGGAATGTGACGAGCTGGATCTAGAAGATAATTTAGAAAGATTGAAATTAAAATACAATTGGGTGGAACCATATACACCAAAGATTAAAATACAAGTGAAGCAGGAAACTGAAGAACTAAATGATCTATTCTTACAGGTTATTTTATTTATCATTTTTATCTTTTTAAACTATTTCCATGTAAATACAGATTTAGGATTCTTCCTGTATTCTAAATCCAGAATCGTTTTTTTTTTAATTTTCCCTCTACCATTTATTCTCTATTATTAAAAAAAAAATTATTCTATTGATATCACCATAAAAAGATAGAGAAAACATTGCCTTTTGTTGTAAATTCTGAAAATAGACTATTCTCTTCCCTTGTCAAAAATGTAAAATTACATATCCTGGATACTTTGTTTCCCAGTTAATCTTATAACCATAGATAAGGTAACCATTATGTGCTCAGATTACCTTAAATTAGAATCTTTAAGATGCCTATGATAGTCACATAAGCTTTCCCAGACAGCCTTTGTTACTGTGTCCAAGGCAATCTCTACACCTCAATATGTATCCTTGTTCCTGCCTTTATTTTCTCTCCTCCCTGAGATGATGTCAACTCCCTAAGGTTCTATTTCCTGTATAAAAAGTGTGCTTATGTTTAAGATTTTTTGCTGAATCTTTTCCTGGTATTTTCTAAGTCACAACATCTTCTCTCTCCTTCCTCCTGCTAAATTGTGAGTACCAATAGGGAAATAATCTTTCCCCTTGTTAATTCATATAATAAATAGCAAACCTTTGGAAGCTCTGATCAATGTCTAGTCATGGTTCTGTGTCATGAACTGAATCTTTATTTTGAAGTTTTCACATAATAATTCATTTTACAACTCTTTCCTCTCCCACATCTAGTTTTATTTACCCATCTAGCTGTCTATTTTATACCTTTGAAATCATAAGTGAAAATAACCACATATACTATCAAGTTTTTAAAAAAATAATTGTCATAATATAAAAAATAAGCATGAGTTGTTTTCTTTTTTGTTTGTTTTTCAACCAATTTTTAAATTGGAAGAAAACATTTTTTAAAAAATTCTGGAGGTACTTTTTTTTCAAAATAAACTCATTAATTTTATAATGATCTAACATATTAGCCCTAGGAAAAGAACTTGGTGAACTATCATCCAATAGAAATAGTCTTTTCTTAAAACATTCAAATGTAATTTAGTTTTCCTTGACCTGAGTCCCTTCAAAGTTAGAATCTATTTTTAGGAATTCAGAATTGCTCTCTAATCACTGACTGCAATTAAAATGAAAGCTAGCAGAATATGTTAACAAATAAATTTATAATTTTTAAGATAGAATTAGGCATTTTTGTTAACGTACTTCTTGTTTTCCATTTGGTTTAGATTCAAGACCTGGAAGCTGAAGTCTTAAAAATGAAAATCTCACATCAAGAGACTAAAGCAAAACTAGAGAGATGCAAAAAGGATTATTCTCAAGAATATAGGTATACCTAAACACAGACAGGAAGAACAAAGTACTTAAACCTAGATTGTTTTTAAATTTTTCCATTTGGGTCAAAGGACCCAAAGTGAAAACATTTCTAGTCATATGAAAAGGTTTTCCAAATCACTATTAAGCAGAGAAATGCAAATTAAGACAATTTTAAGATACCACTGCATACCTGTCAGATTGGCTAACATGACAGAAAACAATAATGACCAATGTTGGAGGGGATGTGGGAAAACTGGGACACTGATCCATTGTTGGGAACTGTGAATGGATCTAGTCATTCTGCAGAGCAATCTGGAACTATGCTCAAAAAGTTTTTTAAACTTGCAACCCTTTTATCTAGTAGTGTTTTACGACTTATATCCCAAAGATATCTTAAAAGGAGGTAACACATGTCAAAAGTTTTTAAAACCGATGTAGTTGGCAAGAACTGGAACCTTTGTGGATGCCCATCAGTTGGAAAATGGCTAAATAAGTTATGGTATATGAATGTCATGGAATATTTTTGTTCTGTAGGAAATGATCAGCATGATGATTTCAGAGAGGTCAGGGGAGACATACGTAAACTGATGCTAAGTGAAATGAGAAGAAAAAGGCTATTTTTGTACATGGCAAAATTATATGATGATCAATTCTCATGAACGTGACTCTTCACCAATGGGATCATTCAGGTCTGCTGACGATCTTGGGATCATGGGAGCCATCTACACCCAGAGAGAGGACTGTGGCAACTGATGGTGGATTACAACATAGCATTTTCATTCCTGTTGTTGTGCTTTGTTTGAATTTTATTCTCTCTCTCTTTCTCTTTTAACTTTTTGATTTTTTTTTTTTTTGCGTGTGCAGCAAGATAATTTTATTAATATGTATGCCTATATTGGATTTAATGTATATATTTTGACCATATTTAATGTGTATTGGATTTCTTGATATTTAGGGAATGGGGTGAGGAGAAGGGGGTGGAAATTAGAACATAAGGGTTTTTCAAGGGTCAATGTTAAAAAAGTATAAAATAAAAATCAAATTAATAATTGGGACCTGAAAAAAATATTAGTAATGTTTAAGGAATTAACAAATTAAAGACCATATCTATTCAACAAAAAAATGGGGAAACTGTAGATTATTAAAAAGGAAAATATAATTTAAAATGTTAACGAGGTAGAAAGGGTCAATGGAAGACTACCCATTTCGATCAAAGGACTTAGAGTCAAATCTTGCCTCTGATACTTGTAACTGTATGCCCTAGTGATGAGGTGAAGCCTAGTTTTAAGGCTCCCAGTATGAGAACCAAAAATATGATGAGGTTTATCTTTTGGGGTTCTCTTTAGTAGGGAACCAAATGACAAGGTCTAGATTTGAGGAACCAAAAAGAGATTAAGGTTTCTGGTGGTCAGAGAGTTAAATGATAAGGTCTAGTGGGTTTGGAGTTCAGAGAAACCAAATGGAGAGGTCTGGCTCCCCTGTATCCCTTGGGATTTGGCACATGGGTAGGGAGTTTTGGGGAACCCCCTTCTGGTGGTACAGAGATTCTCTGTAAAGGAATTTACAAACCCCAAAACCTAGATTGATAAAAGAGGTTTATTATAGGGATTGGAAAGTAAGGTTAGAAATCCCGACAGAAAGGGGACAAAATTTTGTTAGGGAAACAGGTGAGGGTAAAGAGAGGGTAACACTGGGAAAGAATTTATTCCAGGGCAGAGGTTTCCTTGGCATAGCATGGCATACTCTGGCATGTTTAGAACCTCTGCAAAGAGAGAAAGATTTTAGATTGGCTCTTTTATAAAAGGAGCGTTGGCTACAAACTGAAGGGGGCTAGTGGTGGAGTCCCAAGTTAGCCCATATACAAGCCAGGTTTCAGCTTGAGCTGGAATTTGAATTGAATAGAAGATCATTGAATATGGTTGGAATACTTTTGCTCAGGAATCAGCCCCACCTAGATAACAGAATGAAGTTGTTTGTCTTATTTCCCTCAGGTGGGGTCCCTCACTGAGGCAGAATTGAAGGAGATTTTCTCCTTAGAGGATTTTCAGAGTTTTGAGGTCCCTTCTTCACTAAGACAAATCATTTAACTTTTCTTCATTTTTAAAAAATCAGAATGTTTGATTAGGGAACTTTTACAAAGCCTTGTTAGTCTCAATCCAATGATAATGATCAATAAAATTTGGAATTTTTTAATTTGTCCCATTTTATGCGTTTATTTCTTTTCACTTTTGGACGATTATTTTCCAATGGAATGAGAAAATTGAAAATTAGAATAACATTATTATGATTTCAAGAAATTACAAAAGTTTTAAAGTGTTTTGGGATACATATTAACAGTATCAATCATAGAAATATGTGAGACAATGTAACTATTCTTGTCCTAATAGTGACAATCAGGACTGTAGGACTTGGCCCCCATAGGGATTTAAATTAGTGTTGTATAGCCAAAATAATATTTATTAAAAGAAAATGGATAGGTCAGTCTTCCTTGCACCTTTAGTGACAATGGAGGTTTTATGGGCTGCATCCATTTGAGAGCCTCAGGACTATTAATTAATTAATTAATTATTTTTAATTTTTTAAGCCTCAACAGAGTCAACTTTGTTTTAGCACTGAATGATTTGGTTGCTACCTCATCCCTTAAAAACACTCTAGTAATTTTCATATGAATTTATGGAATAAAGAGCTTTTAATGGCTTCTTTAAGATCAGATTAATAAGGAATCCAAGATTTGCAAGTATCTTTTGCGTTGTTTTTTTTTTTTCTTTATGTTTCCCTGGGCCATTCTGGAAAACAACAATAGCAACAACAATAACAACAACAACTTTTTCTTCACTAAGTTTCTTTATACCATTTGTTAGGAAAGGACCTCAATGGAAATAATTTAAGTAAAAATCTTTTATACTTTTAATTATATATTTTAATTGTTTTCAGAGTGAAGAAACTATTCAGGGACAAGTCACAATTATGATAGTATTAACGAAAAAAACCAACCATTAAAAACAATGCTAGCCATTTATGTGCTTTGAAATGTTGACAGAACCAATGAGAGACTGGTTATTTTAGACTAAAATGCAGACATTTTAGAATGAAAACCTAAAAAGTACAACTTTACTCAACAGATTTACTACAAGTCCCTTTGTGGCGCCACTTCATGACTATGACTATGATAATTATTTGGGCCTTTCAGAAGGAAATTCAAAATATTTTATTGGAGAAAGAGACTTCAATAAACGGCAGAGAAGTCTGCTTTGCAAAGGTAGTCATTTAGATTTTTTTTTTCTCCTCCTTCATGCTAAAGATGTAATATAAAATGTTCTGTTTAGATGAATTCCATGCTCATGTATTATTGTGATGAAAAACGATCCCTTTACCCAATAATATTTTAAAATTCTAAATAATGTTTAACCTTTTAGGTTTTTTTTATATTTATAGGTTATGTTTTAAATATATTTTTTAAATCCACAATTATCAGTCCTTTGATCTAATGAGGATTTAATCATGAAAAGGTACATGGTCTACATTGTTTAATGTTCTTTTTGCCTCTCTCTTTGTGATTTGGATCACTTCGGTCTAAAATCATTTTTTTAAAGTATCCTCCATATTAATGCTTTTTTTTTTTGAAGTCATCATTTACTCCAATGACACAAAGAAGAAATATTGTGCACTTTGCATTATCAAGTAAAGCATTAAGAAGATGGAATTTGAGAAAACCAATTTAATATATTTTTCTTATTAAATGGATTCAATAATTTACCATGTTAAAATCATTTCCTTTCTTTTATATATATGTATTGACTTAAAACTTAAACATAAAATAAGAAAAAAAAAAGCAGATAAAAAGAAAACAAAACCTTGTCATGTGCTGGGTAGAACACTGGGAAACATTAAAAATATATAGCAACAAATTTTAATTCAAGAAAACATATGATGAGGTTAGTGGCAGAGTTGTGGAAATCCCCTTTTGGTCGGAGGCACAAGTTCTTTGTGATAGAATTCACAAACCCAAAATATTAATTGGCAAACATGGAAGTTTATTGTTGGATCGGAAACCAGTTTTGCTATGAGACTGACTTCTTTAGTGGCGGCTCTATTAGGGAAATAGAGGCTGGCACTGAGAAGAAAATGTCTTCTCAGCCGGCAGGGTCCTTTGGACATTCTGCAATGAATGAGTTCAGAAATTGCCCTTTAAATGAGAATCTTGAGGCTCAAGTTTCAGGTTGAAAAGAAAGCCAAAGTCCCAGGTCTAGATGCTTATCAGTATCTGACCCAGATCTCCGATTACAATTTCCAGAAAGGGTCTGGCATCCCCAAAAGATCAATGGAGTGCTTTTTGACCAAGATTTCTGATCAATAATGACACTTAACTTGTCTGGGGAGATATGCTTTCCCAGGAATGCCTGAGGCTCCAATCTCCCTCTTTTTACATTAAAAGGGAATACAGTTTCAGACTGATAATTTTAAAGGGAACACATTTTCACTCCCCCTTCACGTATATAATAATAAAAGGCATTATATTCATAAATGTCCATTTTTCTTTGCTTCCTTGTAGGTTTTCTTATGTTCTCTACTGTGTATTTTTTTATTTTTATGTTTGTGCTTTTTCCTCCCCCACCCACCTTTTCAAAGAAAGTTGCAGTTAAGCCAGATATACATATATAGGCCTTTACATATAACTATATAATACATATTATAAATATATATATATATATATATATACTTATATGTACATACACACACATACTTCTGAAACATTAATATGGTTGACATAATATAGATTTCTTTCTTACTAAAATCTTTTTTTAAAGTTGACTACGCCAAGAAGGAATAACATACACACATACACACATATATAAGAGACAGAGAGAAATTCGTTTTTCATATTGGCCCTTATAGGTAAAATTTTCTATTAAGTCCAGGTTTGTTTAGACAAAATCCTGAAAATGTGACAGTTTATTGAATGTCCTTTTTTTTTTTTTGATTTTTCATTATACTTAACTTTGCTGGTTGAAATATGTTCATCCACAATTTTAGGGTTTTTAAAATGGAATACTTATTTTATTTTTCCCACTTTTAATTTGATATTTTCCTTTAACCAATTACATGCCAATCATTTTTACATTTATTTTCATAACTTGGAGTTCCAGATTCTCTCCCTTCTTCTCTCCTCACCATAATTACACTTTATCCTCCCACTTGAGAAGCTACATTTGAAGTTATGCAAAAATACTTCCAAGCCATGTTGCTACAAAAGAAAACAGATTTCCTCTCACCTGTCTGAAGAAAAATTAAATTTAAAAAATGTAGGCTTCACTCTGTATTCTGAAACAATCAGTTCCTTCTTTATCCAGATGTAGATAGCATTTTTCATCATGAGTCCTTCACAATAATCTTGAATCACTGTATTGCTGACAATATTGCTATTACTTTATACACAGAACATTTCACTTTGCAAATATTGATGGAGAACTTTTCAGGTTTTTCTGAGGATATCTTACACATGAATTCTTATAGAATAATATTATTCCAACATATTCATCTAATATAAATTTATTCTGTCAGTTACCAGTTGAAGGGCATCCCCTCAACTTCCAATTCTTTGTCCTGAGAAATGAACTGTTAGGGGAGGGGTGAATTGTAGGCATAGGGCCTTTCCCTTCTTCAAAAAAATTTTTTTTTCATTTAGGAGACATGCTGGTAGTGGATTTGGGGTCAAAGTTAAATGTGTTTATAAACCTTTGAGCGATTCAAACTCTTTTACAGAATTTGAATTGCTCAAATTATTAACAATCCATTAATATCTTCTTTTTTACCATACATTCATTCCAATATTTATTATTTTTTTTCTGGTCCATTAGCCCATCTAAATGATTGTACCTCAGAACTGTTTAAGTCTAATTTCTTCTATCTCTTGTGTGAGAATTTTTTTTTAAATATGACTATAAAAAAAAAGGTATTCCCTACTCAATTTTTTTCTGTTCTCTCTCTTCTATCACCCAGCCCCAACTCAAAAGTCTTTTGACTCTTAATATCTTCTTCTTCAGTATGCCTTTCTATCACCCTTTACCCTTCTCATTCCCCCTTCCTCTCCTCCTTTCATGTAAGGGAAGTTTCTATACCCATATTGAGTGTGTTTGGTATTTCTTTTTTGAACCAATTCTGAGGGTTCAATGGTTCATTCCTTCTCTCTCCCCTCCCTCTCTTCCTTTCTACTGTAAAAACTGCTTTTTTTCATTTCCTATTTTAAGGCAGATAATTTATGCCTTTCAACCTCGCCATTTCCCCTTTTCACAGTATGTTCCTCTCTTCCTCCTATAATTTTATTAAAAAAAATATTATCCTTTCTTATTCAACTCATATAGACAGAGTTTCTGTCTATAGAAACTCTTTCAAACTGCTCAAACTGCCCTAATAAACTTTCCATCTAGAAATATAACTAGATTACCCTTAAAGTGTCCCTTATGATTTTCCTTCACTGATTATGCCCCTGGACTTTTCCTGAAAACTGTAGTTGAAAGTCAAATTTTTGATTCAGTTCTGGTCTTTTTA
Organism: Sarcophilus harrisii; assembly: GCF_902635505.1. Taxonomy (NCBI): domain Eukaryota; kingdom Metazoa; phylum Chordata; class Mammalia; order Dasyuromorphia; family Dasyuridae; genus Sarcophilus; species Sarcophilus harrisii. Next base: position 39,057,799 of record NC_045430.1, read on the forward strand.
TCACGAATTCTTAAAAGTGCTCTTATTATAAGTTACTTTTGCTGGGTAGGTAATACTTGGTTGTAAACCTACATGCTTTGCTCTTCAGAATATTATATTCCAAGCACCCAGTCCTTTAATATAAAAGTTGCTAAATCTTGTGTTATCCTGACTTTGGCTCAACTATACTTCAGTTGTTTCTTTCTGTATGCTTGCAATATTTTCTCCTTGATTTAGGAGTTTTAGAATTTGATTTTTACTATTCCTGGGAGCTTTCATTTTGGGAAGGGGAACTCTGATTCCAGGGTGGAGGGTGCACTGTCCCAAACTTCAATTTGTGCTCTGTTTCAAGTTTTCAGGGACCGACCACAAACACTCTTTTCTGCCTTTTAATCCTTCAGGTAAAATTTTTTTCAAGCAACAATTTAACCCGGGTCTTTTTACCAGTTTGGGGGCGGGGCCCCAGGCAACACCTGTGTGGGCTCTGACTACCGGTGCCAAACCTGGCCTCCAGGTCCTTCCTTTAAAGGAACTTTTCGTGGAAACCAAAGCTATAAAGGGGGTTATTTCCCGGGTAGCCCTTCCCCCACAACCCCAAAAGGAACATTTCCGTTACAAAAACTAGGGGATCCAGGGGCGAAACCCTGGAAAGGGGAGGAAATTGGGAAAATCGGGGCCCAAGTGCCCCCACATTTTCCGGGGCCCCCCCAAGGGTCCAAGGAATGAAAGCAAAATGTTGGGGCCCAAGAGGCCCCATGCCCCCAGGGGGGTCAAAAGGTAACTTTAAAAAAAAAAAAGGGGGTTTGCAGCGGAAACCAATGCCCAATATTTAAAAAAGGGTGCCCAGGGGAAAAATTTGGAAAAAGGGGGGAAAAAAAAAGGAAACCCTTTGAGGGAAAGAATGAAAAACCCTTGGGGAGGGAAAAAAATCCCGGGGAGAAAAAACAAAATTTTAAAAATTGAAGTAAAGGTAAAAAATAAAAAAAAAAAATTTACTTCAAGAAAAAAGGAAAAAAAAAAAAAAATTTTTGAAACAGAAAAAAAGGGAAAAAAAGTTGGGCCAAAGGGAAGGAAAAAAAAAATTTTTTAAAAAATTAAGAAAAAAAAGGGAAAATAAAAAAAGAAAGGGAAATAGGAAATAAAAAAAATTAAAGGGGAAAAAAATTAGTTTTGGGAAAGGGGTCAAAAAAGTTATTTAGGAAAAAATTCCCAAAATTAAATTGAGAAAGGGAAAAAAATTTGGAAATAAAACCCTTTAAAAGAAAAAAAAATACCCAAAAATTTGGGAAAAATGGGGTGAAAAAGGGTTAAAGAAAAAAAAAATTAAAAAACGGAAAAAAAGGAAAATTTCTGGATTAGGAAAAAAATTAAATAAAAAAAATTTAAAGGAAACCCCCAAAAAAGGGAGAAAATTTAAAGGGGCGGGAAATTAAAAATAAAAAAATAGGAAACCCAGAAAAAAATTTGGAAAATTTTAAAAATGGGGGAAAAAAAATTTTGGGAAATTTAAAAAACATTTTAAAAACCCGGTTAAATTTAAAAGGGGAGGATTTTATAAACAAAGAAAAAAAGAATAATTTTGAAAAAAAAAATATAAGAAAAGCAAGAAAGGATAAATTGTATTTAAACCGAACTTGGGGAAATTGGGGAAATTTTAAGGGAAAGTTCTTAGAAAAAAAATTTATTTTTTTAAAAGGGGTTTTAAACGAAAAGGGGGAATTTAACAAATGTTTTAAAAATTAAATAATTAACTGGGAAAAAAAGGAAAAAGGGAAAAAATTTAAAAGAAAAATTTTCCAAAGAGAAGGGGGGGTTTTCCCCAAAGAACCATGGAAAATTTCATTTAAATAGTAAAATTTAAATTTCCTTTAATTTATTTGGGGGTTTCCCAAAACCCTTTTTAGGAAAAAGGTTGGAAAATGGGAAAAAAATTTGGGGTTTATTTTAAAATAGGAGAAAATTTTTTGGGGAAAGGGGGAAAGGGAATGTAAAATTTTAAAAAAAAAAAAACCAAAAAAAATTGGGAAATTTAAAAATCCTTTTTTAAACCAAAAGAAAAAATTTTTTAAATTTAGGGGTTTTAAAAGGGGATTTCCCAAAATTTTGGGGGGTAAGAAAAAATTTGGGTTTTAAAATTTTAAAAATTTTAAAAAATTTTTAAAATTATTCTAAAAAAAGGGGAATGTGGAAAAAAAAAAAAAAAAGAAAAAACCCCAAAAAAAAGGGGAAAAGTTTATTTTACCTTAATTTTTAATTTTTTATAAAAAAACAAATAAAAAAAAAAAAAAAACCCAAAAAAAATAAAAGGGGAAAAATAAAAAATTTTATTTAAATTTTTTTAAAATTTTGGGAAGAAAATTTTTAAAATTTTTTTTTTGTTTATAAAAAAAGGAACAAATTTTTTTTAAATTTTTTCCCAAAAAGATTTGGGAAAATTTTTATTTAAAAAAAAAAAAAACAAAACCCAAAACTTTTTTTAAAATCCTCCTTTTCCAAAATCAATTTTAAAAATTTTTTTTAAAATTTGCTGGTAATTTTCTTTTCCCCTTTTTTTCCCTGGGCCTTATAATTTTCCCCCAAATTTTTATTTTTTTCATAAGAAACAGTTTTTTTAAATAATTTTTTCCCTTTTTAATTTTTATTTTTAAATTTGTTTTTAATTTTTTTTTTTTTTTAGTTTCCTTTTTTTTAAACCCTTTTTTTGTTTATTTTTTTTAATTTTTTTTTTATTTTTTTTTTTTTGGGTTTTAATGAAAATAAAATTAAAAAAAAGATTTTTCCCCACAAAACAACAATTTGATTAAAGGGGAATTTTTAAAAATTTTTAAAATTTTTGGGCAATTTTTAAAATTGTAAAATTTTGGTTAAATTTTTAAAATTTTTAAATCCTTTCCCCTAAATTTTCAAAATTTTTTTTTTGGGTTTTTTAAAATTTTTTTTTTTTTTTAAATTTCAAAATTTTTTTATGGTTTGGGTAATTTTTTTTTTAAAGGGAACATTTTTTTTTTTAAAACTTTTTTTAAACAAAAACTAAATTTTTTTCCCGGGCCAATTATTTTTGGCGGGTTTTAATTTTTAAACCCTTTTTAAAGGGCTTATTTTCCTTTAAATTTTTTTTTTTGTTTTAAATTTTCTTGGTGGGTCCCAATTTTTCATCATTTTTATTTCAAATTTTTTTTGTTTGGGTCCCTTTAAAAAACCATTTTTTTGGTTTTTTTTTGGGTTTCTTTTTTTTTTTTTTCCATAAAATTAAAATTTTTTTTAAATTTTCCCTTATTTTGATTATAAAATTTAAATTTTAATTTTTTGGGGGAAATTGTTAAAAATTTTTTAAAAAGGCCCAGAAAAATTTTTTTTTTTTAAATTTTTAATTTTTTTTTAAAAATTAAAACCAATTTTTTGTTTTAAAAAATTTTTTTAGTTTTGAATTTCCCAAATTTTTTTTTTTTTTTTTTTTTTTTTGGGTTTCCAAAAATTTTTTTCCCTTTTTTTTCTTTTTTTTTTTTTTTTTGAGGTTTAAAAATTTTAAAATTTGAACTTTGCTTTTTTTTTAAATTCCCCGGGGTTTGGGAAAATTTTGTTTTTTTTTTTTAATATAAATGTGCCCAAGATTGAATTTTTTCTTTGGGTCTAAAAATTTTTTTTCTTTTTTTTTCCTTTAAACCTTTTTTAAAATTTTAAGGTGTTTTGGTTTTATGGGAACCTTTTTAAAAATTTTTCCTATTTGGTAAAAAGGGGGATTTTTTGATTTTAAATTCTTAAAAAAACTCTTTATTTTCTTTTCTTTTTTCCTCCGGAAAAATTTTGTTGCCCAAAGTTTTAGAAATTTTTTTCTTTTGGCTGCCAAAACCCCTTCTAACCTTTTAAAATTTTTCCTTTTATGTTTTTCTCTTTAAATTAAAATTGGAAATTTTTTCCCCTTTTTTCTTTGTTTTCTTTTAATTTTTAAATTATTTTTAAAATCTGGGCTTTTTCCTTTTTCCCTATTTTTTCCCCCAAAAGTTTGGTAATTTAAATTTTTTTAAAATTTTTTTTTTTTTTTTTTTAAAGAAGGGAAAAACCTTTTTTTTTCCCTTTCAAAGTACAAAAAATTTAAATTTTTTTTTTTTTTTTAAAAAAGGGGTTTTAAAACAAATTTTTTTCTTATTAATTTTACCCCTTGGGAAAAAAGGGTTTTTAAAAAAAATGTAAAACCCTAAAATAAAATTTTTTAAAAAAGGAAAATTTTTTTTTTTTTCTTTTTTTTTTTTTTTTTTTTTTTTTTTATTTTTAAAAAATTTTGGGGTAAAAGAAATTTCCCAAAAAACTTTTTCTAGAAATTTATATTAAAAGGGGAAAAATTTGTTTTTTTTTTATTTAATTGTTTAAAGGGTTTAAAAAAATTTGAAAAAATTTTGGGAAAAAGGAAAATAAAATTTAATAATATAATTAAAAATTTTTAAATGATTTGGGCCAATTTTTACTGTTTTAAAATTTTTTTTTAAAAACTTTTTTAAAACTGTAAGATTTAAAAAAAATTAAAAGAAAAAAAAAAAAAATTTTTAGAAAAATTTTTTTGTTTAAAAAGTTTTAAAAACCCTTAACTTTAAAAATTTGGAACCTTCCAAAAAAACTTTAAAATTTTATGAATACAAAACCCAAAAAGAAATTTTTTTAAAATTTTAAATTTTTTTAAAAATAAATAGAAAAAATTTTTAAAAACATCCCCAAAAATTTTTTTCCCTGAAATTTTTTAGGAATTTTTTTTTTTTCATTTTTTAAACCCTTTAAATTTTTCTTTAAATTTTCCCAAATTTTTTTTTTCTTTCCAAATTTTTTTTCTAAAAATTTTTTATTTTAAAATTATTTTACCAAAAAAGTTTTTTTTTTTTTGAAAATTTTTTTTTAAAAAGGAAATTTTTAAACCTCCTTTTTTCATTAAATTTTAAATTTTTATTTCAAAAGATTTTAAATTAAATTGTTAACTTTTCCCCTTTTTTTTTTAAAAGCAACTTTTTGGCCCTTTTTTTTCCCCCCAATTTTAAATTAATTTTTTCTTTTAAGTTTTTATTTTTTTGGGCAAATTTTTTTTTTAAAATTTTTAAAGAATTTTTCCCTTTTTTGTTTTAGTTGGGGGAATTTCTTTAAAAAAGTCCCCCTTGGGAAAAAAAAAAAAAAAAAAATTGTTAAAAATTTTAAATTTAAAATTTTTTTGAAGAATTTAAAAGGTTTTTTTTAAATTTTTTTAAATTTTTTAATTTTTTTTAGCTTTTAAAATTTTTAAATTTTGAATTTTTAAATTTTCTTATGGTTAAAAGGGAAAAGAAATGTGGTCGAAAAAAAATAAGGGGTTAAAAGTTTATAAAAAATTAATTAAAAAAGTTTTTTAATTTTTTAAAAAAAATTTTTTTAATATTTAAATTTTAAAAAATTTTTAAAAAAATATTAAATTAAAAATAAAATAAAAATAAATTTTAAAAATTTAATTAAAAATTTTTAATTTCTTAATTTTTTAAAATTTTGGTTTAAAAAATTTAAAAAAAATTTTTTAAAATTAAATTTGTAAAACGATTTTGGAAACCCTTTTTTTAAATTTAAAAAAAACATTTTTCCCTTGAAAATTAAAAAATAAAACATAAATTTTTTTTTTAAAATTTTTAAAAACTTTTAAAATTTTATAAATTAAATTTAAGATTTTAAAATCAAATTTTTTTCCAAAAAAAACCCTTTTTTTTAAAAAAACTTTTGGAAAATTTGAAAAATTTTCTTAAATTAAAGATTTTTTAAACTTTTTTTTCCATTTTTTTAAGTTAAAAATTTTTCCTTTTTTTAAAACTAAAATTTCCCCCTTTTCCCTTATTTTTTTTAACCTATTTTTATTTCCCTTAAAAATGAAAATTTTTTTTTTTAAATTCTTTAAAAATTTCTCTCCCCTTTTCAAAATGGAAATTTAAAAAAAACCTTCCCTTTGTTTTTAAAAATTAATAATCCAATTTGGGTTTTTTTTGTTTGCCAAATGAATTTTAAAATTTTAATTTTTTCAAAAAACTTTCAAATTTTTTTTCCAAAGTTTTTAAAAAACCTTTTTCCTTTTTTTTTTAAAAAAAATGATTTTAATTGTTATTTAAAAAATTTTTTCCCTTTTTTAAAAAATTTTTTAAAAAATTTTTTAAAACAATTTTTAAAAAATTTTTAAATTTTTATTTGTTTTACCCAAGGGTTTAAATTTAAACCCAAAAAAGGGAAAAATAAATTTAAAATTACCCTTTAAATAAACCAAAGAAAAGAAAATTTTTCCTATGTTTTTTTTTTAAAAAAATTTAAATTTTAAAAATTTTTAAATTTTTTAAAAAGGGCTTCTTTTCCCTTTTTGTTTAGATTAAAAAAAAATTTTAAAAAATTTTAAAAAACAAATGAAATTTTTAAAATTAAAACCCCGGGGAAAAAAAAATATTTTTATAATTTTTTTTTATTTTAAGGGGGAAAAGGGAAAAAAGCAATGAAAAAAATGAAACGAAAAAAAATTTGGGGTTTTTAAATGGGAAATTAAATTGAAATAAAAAAATAAGAAATTTTGGGGAAGGGGTTTTTTAATTTCCATTTTGGAATTAAATTTATTTCCCAAAATTTGGAAAACTTTTAAAAAAGTTTAAAAAAATTTATCAAATGAAATCAAAAAGTTTTTTAAAAATTTTAAAATTTATTTTTTAAAATTTGTTTTTTTTTTTGGGAAAGTTTTGGGAGGGTTTTATTTTAAAAAATGGGTAAAAATGATTAAAGAAAAGTTAAATTTTTTTAAAAATAAAAAAATTTAAGAAAGTAAAGGGACAAAAAATTAAAAAGTTAAAAAAAAAATGGGGGCCAAATATAAAAAATTAATTTAAAAAAGGAAACTGGGAAAAAACCCAATTCTTGGGTTTTAAAAATTTCCTTTTTTAAAAAATCCCAATTTTCGTTTTGGGGTTTTTTTTTTTTTCCCTTTTTTTAAAAAAATTTTTTTTTTCTTCAAAATTATTAAAATTTATTTAAAAAAACCCCTAAAATTTTGGGTTTTGTTTTGGGAAAATTTAAAGGGAATTTTTCCCCCTTTTTAAAAAGGGTAAATTTAAAAATTAAATAAATTTGGTTTGGGGTAAAAATTTAAAAATATTTAAAAATTCTAAAATTACCCTTAAAAAAAATTTAAGTGTGTTAAAAAATTTAAAAAAATTTGGGGGGTCTTTTTTCCCCAAAAAATTTTCGCCCGCCCAATTTTCCCTTTAAAGGATTATTAAGGCTTTCCGAAAAAAAAATTTGTTTTTTTTTTTTGTGGAAAAATTTTTGGGGGATTTTGGTTTTCCAAATTTTTTTTTTGGGTTTTGGATTTCCCAAAAAAAAATTTTTTGTTTTTGGGTTTGCCCTTTGGGTAAATTTTTGGGCCCCTTTTTTGTCAATTTTGAAATTTTTTAAAAAACTAATTTTATAAAAATTTTTTAAAAATTTGTTAAAAAAAAGGGGAAAAAATTTTAAAAAAAGGGATAATAACACGAAAAATTTGGGTTAAAAATTTTTGGTTTTTTTTGTTTTTTAACCCAAAAAAAGAAAAAATTTTTTTAAAAAGGGGGAATTTTTTCCCAAATTTAAATTTCCCTTAATTTTAATAAATTTTAAATTTTATTTTTAAAAAAACGGGGAAGTTTTTTAACCCAAATTTTCCCTTAAAATTAAACCCTTTAAATTTTCAATTTGATTTTTAAAAAAAATTTTTTTAAAAACAAATTGCCCTTTTCTTTTTTTTTTTAAAGTTTCAAAATTTAAAAAAAAAAATTTTAAAATTTTTTCTTTTTTAAAATTTTCCCCCAAAAAATTGGTTAATTTAAGTAAATTTAATTTTTAAAAATTTTAAAATTTTTTATAAAACAAACAAAAAAGGAACAAAAATTTTTCTTTAAAATAGGTTTTAAAACCCCAAAAAGAATATTTTAACCCAAAAATTTTTGAAAAAAACCATTTTGCCCCCCGGGGGAAAATTTTTCAAAAAAAATTTTAAATTTTATTAAGAAAGAGAAATTTTTAAACCAAAGGGGCCCTCCAAAAACCTAATTTTTTTTGGTAAAGAGTAATTTTTTAGATGAAATAGATATTGGGAAAAACTTTTCTTTTTTTTTTTTCTAAAACAAAATTTTAAATTTAAAATTTTTTTTATAGTTTTTTTAAATTTTTAAAACAAAAATTTAAAAAGGGAAAAAATTAAAAAATTTTAAGTCAAAGGAAAAGGGCCCTTTGGTTTTTAAAAAATTTAAAAAGCTAAAAAATTTTTGGTTTAAATTTTTGCTTTTTAAATTTAAAAATTTTGAAAAAAAAAAAATTTTAAAAACTTTTGGGCATTTAAAAAAAACTTTTGAAGGAAAAAAAATTTTATTAAAAGAATTTAAAAAAAGAAATCCCTTTTTATTTAGATTTTTTTTTAAAAAATAAAAAAAAAATTTTGTCCATGTTTAAAAAAAAATTTACCTTTTTTTTTTAATTTTTTTTTTTTTAAAGGGTTTTTTTTTTTTTAATTTTTTTTTGGGATCAAAAATTTAATTACCAAAAAATTTTTTTTTTTCCTTAAATATTTTTTGGGGTTTAAAAAGGGTTTTTTTTTTCAAATTTTTCCCTTTTAAAAAGAAAAAATTTATTTTTAAATAAAAGGGGTGAAAAAAAAAATTTAAAATTTTTTAAATTTGGTTCAAATTTAAAAAAAATTTTTTTTAAAATTTTTAAAATTAACAAAAATGGGGAAATTTAGAAATTTCAATTTAAAAAATAACAGGGAAAAAAGAAAATTTTAAAAGAAAAAAAATTATCAAAATTCCAAACCCCTTTTGGTACCATTTTTTTTTTAAATTTTTAAACCCCAAAAAAAGGCCCAGTTTTTTGGCCTTTATAAAATTTTCTTTTTTATTAAAAAAATAAAAAACAATTTTAAACCCAAAATTTTTTTTGGGGTATAAAATTTTCCCTTTTTAAAAACTTTTCCCCGTTTCCCAAAAAGGAAAAACCCCATTAAGGGGCTTTCAATGGTTTAAAAATTTCCAAAGGTTTTACAAACCCCAAAAATAGGGTTTTTTTTAAAATTTTTTTGGGTTTAATAAGTTTAAAATTTTTAAAAGAAGGGCTTTTTTTTAGGGAACCAAAATAAAATTTTACATTTAAAAGGATTTAATTTCCCCCAAAATTTTTGGGAAAAACCTTCCGATTTTAAAAAACCCAAAAAAAGTTTTTTTTTTTTTAAAAATTTTTTCTTAAACCCATTTTAAATTTTTTTTAAATTTTTTTTTCCCCAAACCAAAAAATTTTTAAGAAAGAAACATTTTAAAGGTTTTAAAAAGTAAATAAAACTAATAAAATATTTTTTCTTATTTAAAAACTTTCAAATTATTTGGGCAAATTTTAAAAAATTTTTTTTTAAAATTTTTAAAGTTTTGGGGGAAAAAATAAAAATTTTAAAACTTAAAAAAAAAAATTTTTCAAATTTTTTAAATTTTTTAAAATTTTTTTTGGCCAACCTAAAATTTGAAGAAATTGTTTTTTTTTTTTTTTTTTTTTTTTGTTTTAAAAAAATTTCCCCTTTTTTTGTTTTTAAAGAAATTATTTTTTTTAAAAAAATTTTAACCCCATTTTATTTTTTTTTTGGGGTTTTAAATTTTTTTTTTTAACCATATAATTTTTCCCCCTTTTCAAAAAAATTTTATTTATTTTTCAAAAAGGCCCCTTTCCCCTTTTAAAAATTAAAAAATTTAAAAAAGGGTTTTTAAACCCAAAAAATTTTTATTTAAAAAAATTTTATAAAACCCAAATTCCCTTTTTTTAAATTTTTTTTAATGGGAAATTTTTAAAATGTGGGTCTTTTTATTTTGCTTTTTGAATTTTAAAATTTTTTAAATTTTATTTTTGGGCCCAAAACAGGCCCCCAATTTTTTTAAGAAAGGGGGTTTTAATTTAAATTTAAAAATTTTTTTTTTTTTTCCCTTTATTTTTGGGTTTTTTAATTTCTTTTTTTGAAAAAGGAAAGTTTAAATATTTTTCTTTTTTTCTTAAAATTTTTTATTCCAAAAAATTCAAAAAATTTTTTTGGTTTTAAACTTTGGGAAAACCCTTTTCCTTTTGGAAAATTTTTTTAAAATTTTTAAAAATTTTAAAAATAATTTTTTTGTTTTCCCTTTCTTTGGGGAATAAATTTTTGGGTCAAAAACCCCATTTTCCCTTCCCCCTTTTTCCCCTTTTTTTCAAAAGGGGAAGTTTTTAACTTTGGAATTCTACCAAACATTTAAAAAACAATTAACTCCACTGCTATATAAACTATTTGAAAAAATAGGGATTGACAGAGTCCTACCAAACTCCTTTTACAACACAGACATGGTACTGATACCTAAACCACGTAGGCTGAAAACAGAGAAAGAAAATTATAGACCAATCTCCCTAATGAATATCAATGCTAAAATCTTAAATAAAATATTAGCAAAAAGTATATTAACACTATGACTAAGTAGGATTTATACCAGGAATGCAGGGCTGGTTCAACATTAGGAAAACTATTAGCATAATTGACCATATCAATAGCCAAACTAACAAAAAACATATGATCATCTCAATAGATGCAAAAAAAGCATTTGATAAAATCCAACATCCATTTCTAATAAAAACACTTGAGAGTATAGGAATAAATGGACTTTTTCTTAAAATAGTCAGGAGCTTATTTTTAAAACCATCAGTAAGCATTATATGCAATGGGGAAAAACTAGAACCTTTCCCATTAAGATCTGGAGTGAAGCAAGTTTGCCCACTATTACCATTATTATTCAATATTGTATTAGAAACATTAGCTTCACCAATAAGAGTTGATAAATAGATAAAGGAATTAGAGTAGGCAATGAGGAAACCAAACTATCACTCTGCAGATGATATGATGCTATATTTAGAGAACCCCAGAGATTCTACTAAAAAGCTGTTAGAAATAATTCATAACTTTAGCAAAGTTGCAGGATATAAAATAAATCCTCATAAATCCTCAGCATTTTTATACATCACCAAAAAAAATCCAACAGCTAGAGATAAATTCCATTCAAAATAACTGTCAACAGCATAAAATATTTGGGAATCCATCTACCAAAGGAAAGTCAGGAATTATATGAGCAAAATTACAAAAAAAAAAAGACTTTCCACACAAATATAGTTTGACTTAAATAATTGGAAAAATATTAAGTACTCTTGGATAGGCCGAGCAAATATAATAAAGATGACAATATTCCCTAAACTAATCTATTTTTTTAGTGCTATACCAATCAGACTTCCAATAAAATATTTTACTGATATAGAAAAAAATAACAACAAAATTCATATGGAATAAAAAAAGGTTGAGAATCTCAAGGGAATTAATTTAAAAAAAATCAAATGAAGGTGGCCTAGCTGTACCTGATCTAAAACTATATTATACAACAGCAGTCAACAAAAACCATTTGGTATCTGCTAAGAAATAGATTAGTTGATCAGTGGAACAGATTAGGTTCACAAGACAGAATAGTCAACTATAGCAATCTAGTGTTTGAGAAACCCAAAGATCCTAACTTTTGGGATAAGAATTCATTGACAAAAACTGCTGGGATAACTGGAAATTAGTATGGCAGAAATTAGGCATGGACCCACATTTAACACCGTATACCAAGATAAGATCAAAATATGTCCATGACTTAGACATAAAGAACGAGATTATAAATAAATTGGAGGAATATAGGATAGTTTATCTCTCAGACTTGTGGAGGAGGAAGAAATTTGTGACTAAAGACGAACTAGAGATCATTATTGATCACAAAATAGAAAATTTTGATTACATCAAATTAAAAAGCTTCTGTACAAACAAAACTTATGCCAACAAGATTAGAAGGGAAACAACAAACTGGGAAAACATCTTCACAGTTAAAGGTTCTGATAAAGGCCTCATTTCCAAAATATATAGAGAACTGACTCTAATTTATAAGAAACCAAGCCATTCTCTAATTGACAAATGGTCAAAGGATATGAACAGACAATTTTCAGATGATGAAATTGAAATTATTACCACTCATATGAAAGTGTTCCAAATCATTATTAATCAGAGAAATGCAAGTTAAGACAACTCTGAGATGCTAGTACACACCTGTCAGACTGGCCAAGATTACAGGAAAAAATAATGATGATTGTTGGAGGGGATGGGGAAAAACTGGGACACTGTATACTTGGAAAAGATCAAACTGTGAACCTTTGATCCAGAGTGTTTCTACTGGGTTATACCCCAAGGAGATAATAAAAAGAAGGAAAGGGACCAGTATGTGTCAAAATGTTTGTGGCAGCCCTGTTTGTAGTGGCTAGAAATGAAAATGAATGGATGCCCACAATTGAGAATGGTTTAAAAATTGTAATATGAATGTTATGGAATATTATTGTTCTGTAAGAAATGACCGCAGGATGAAAAGAGAACTTGAGGAATTACATGAATCGTAATGAAATGAACAGAACCAAGAGATCATTTATATACGTCAACAAGATACTGTTGAAGATGTTTTCGATGATGGATTTTGACAAAGAGACCTAATTCAGTTTAGTTGATCAAAGATGGACAGAAACATACACCCAAAGAAAAAACCTGGGAAATGAATGTAAACTTTTGAATTTTTGTTTCCCCGGTTATTTTTACCTTCTGAATCCATCCCTTGCATTAAGAAAACGTTTGATCTTAACACATCATTGCATCTAGGAATCATGAATTTCAATAATATAGGCCTGCTTGCCATCTAGGGGGGGGGCGGAGGGGGAGGGAAAAATCGGAACAGAATTGAGTGCAAGGGATAATGTTGTAAAAAATTACCCTGGCATGGGTTCTGTCAATAAAAATTATAATTTAAAAAAATTCAAAAAAATATATATATAACAAATAAAAAAGACTGGACCGCAGTGGTGCCTTGGGAGGAATCATAGTTGGATTTATATCGACCCTCACAAATTCGACTTTTTTTTTTACTTGATGATATTTTTCATTTCTTCCTCAAAATTGATCAAGTGGAAAAAAGAATCATGTAGTTCCTGAATATAAAGATGATGGGGCAGAGAAATTCAAGTTTTCTGTAATGGAGCTGTACCTACAGAGCTGGCATTGCTCTGTATGACTGAAAATGGGCCAGGTGAAATCTGCCTTGATTTCTTCAGACAATACATTACTTCCTGGATGTGTTTGTGTCTCTTGACTTCCTTGAGTTTTTTTGCAGGAGATACATAGTCTTCTGAAATTGGCTCTGTTGCAAGTACTACCCAACCAATGCTGATAACAGCCTGACAAAGAGTTCCTATTGGTATCAATACAGGGGTCACAATGGTAGGCTTTCTCTCCAGCTTTCCTGGTGAGTCTTTAATGAAAACTGCCTACTTCTTACAGCCGATTTTTGTGAATGATATGGAATCTTTTCCCCAATGACCAGTTGTTGCATTTGCAGGAAGGGCTGGTTTATAGAGATCAGTTATTGATTCATACTTAGAAGCAACAATGCAGTACTCTGGTTGGGATGAAAGCACCTACACAGTTGTCAGCCAGCCAACTGGTGAGAGGTATTTTGATACACATTGAGGAAACCTATTTTTGATAACAATGCTGTGAACTTTTTCTTTAATTCTCATTGCTCTCTTGCTTCCTAGTGCACAATGGCCTCTCTGGCCCATAGAATAAACTGTTCTCAATTTCCATCATCTGGAGACCAAAACTGAGCCTAGTTGTACATTGTGATTCCAAGATTTAACTTCAAAACATTCATTGGTCTGCCCCACAAGTAGGGATTTAATTAGCTTTACATATTGTCTTCCCATAATTACAGCCCCCACAGGAAAGCTGGAAACATTTCAGGAAAGAGAATTCTATAGAAAAAACAAAACAAAACAAACATATCTTCCAGGACCTACACATGCAGTTTTCTAATAGAATAGAACTAAAAAAAAAAATTCTTTCTGTGGCATCCTTGGAACCAAAATGATGCAGTCAGTGGCAATAACTAGAGTTGTGGGAATCTATTCTGGAAACGCAGGTCCAGTGGGAAAGAATTCACAAAACTGAAATCTGAATGTGGCAAGAAAAGGGATTTTTATTGTTGGCACTGAGAAGTCAGCTTTGCTAGGAAGACAGACTTCTTAGTGACAAGGTCCTGTCAGAGAGAGAGTCAGAGGTTATCATTGAAGAGAGGGTATCTTCACAATGGGCAAGAGTCCTAGTTGACAGCTGTGCCAAGAGGAGAAGTTCCTTGGCAAAGCATTATCCCACTTCAGACTTGTGCAAAGATTTGTAGTTCAAAATGGTCTTTCTATAAGAAGTCTGGGGGTAGGGCTTCCATTGAGTGAGATTCCTTTAAAGTCTTCTCTGCCCCCAGGTCTAGATTTCCAGTGGAATAGAAAGTACTTATCTTGGAATTTTCAAGCCAATCAATGACAGGGAGTTGGGAGTGGTCCTGGGCTAAATCCAGGTCAATAGAATCCATTCAATAGAAATATCAGGTCGAGATCTCTAGCTGAATGAGACCACTTAACTGCCCTGAAGGGTGGGTCTTTGTCAGAGATGAACTTCAGAGGGCACTCCTATTGCCTCCCCACAAAAAGGGGACAGATTCAGGGTTTACCCCCATCACTAGGAATACAAAAACTAAACTCTCCTTGCCTTCAAATAACTTTTTCCTGGTGGAATTAGGTGGATGACAAGCATTTATTTATTTATTCTATGGTATGAATACAAAAGGAGACAGTCCTTTACAGCCAGGGGCCCCAGTGGATTGAGTGCAAGCACTGGAATTAGGAAGACCTGAGTTGGAATGTTATGTGACCCCCAGCAAGTCACTTATGTTTGCTTCACTTTCCTCATCTGTAAAATAAGCTAAAGAACCCAGTATCTTTACCAAGAAAACCTCAAATGGATGCATGAAGAGTCAGACACAGCTGAAATGACTGAACAACCTCGTCCTCAAGAACCTTACATGTTTTTCCAGTAGACCACTCACATTGGAGAGTGTTTGTTATTCTCAGGGATATCTGATGTGCAAAATAACAAGATAATAGAACAGCTTATTGTTCAGTAAATCCTGTGGCATTTCTATCCTCCACTACTTCTCCACATCTGTCCAACTATTTCTCCATTTCATTCTCAGCTCTCCCTTTCTCCTTTTGTCTTCAGTCTTTTCCCAATGTCAGGCTCTTTTGTAGTGAAACTTGTCCTCTCATTATGTGACCAAATTATTTAAGCTCCATTTTCAGTATTTGACCTTCCAGTGAATAGCAGGAATGAATTTCAAGTATTGACTGATTTGATGTTCTTGCTGTTCAAGACATTCAAAAGTCTTCTCTAACACCATAATCTATAACATCAATTCTGCAACATTTTTCCTTATAGTGCAACTCTTAACAGGAGTCAATGGAAAAAAAAAATTAGCTTTGACATCTTTTTTTTTTTTTTTTTTTTTCATATGCTGTCCAGATTTCCCATAATTTCTTTCCAGGGAGTCTTCTAATTTCATGGCTGCTGTTACTATACTTGATAATCATGAAGACCAGTAATAGAAATTTTGACATTGCTTCTATTTCTTTTCCATTTATATTTGCCAAGAAGTGATAGCAAATTGACAAAGTCTTAGGATTTTTTTTTATTTTTTTGCTGAGGCAATTGGGATTAAGGGTTACAGGGTCACACAGGCTCACACAGCTAGGAAGCATGAAGTGTCTGAGGCCAAATTTGACCTCAGGTTTTCTTGACTTCAGGGCTAGTACTCTATCCACTGCACTACCTAGTTAGCCCAAGAGTTTTTGGGTTTTTTTTTGTTTTTTATCGTTTTTATGTACTATCCTTATTTACTTCAAGAAGCTTCTTAATTCCAATTTTCTATTTGCCATGATTTTCTTAATGCCTGAGATTTATCTCTCTTCCAGAAGCCTTAATTCCAGCTTGCGATCTTTGTAACCTGCCATTTTGCTAGATGTAATCTGCATATAAGTTAAATAATTGTATATTGCCTTGTCTTAAACCAATGAGTCGTTCCATTTCAGTTCAAATTGTTGCTTTTTGATCAGCATACATGTTTCTCAGCAGATGAGTAAAATAATCTGCTATTGGTACATCCAATTTTATGAGCACTTGCCGAATTTTGTTATGGTCCACCCAATCAAAGGCTCTTAGTGTAGTCAGTGAAGCAGAAGTAGATGTTTTCTGAAACTCCTTTGCTTTCTTCACAATCCAACAAGTGATGCCAATTTTTCTTGGTTCTTTGTCCCTTTAAAAATCTGGTAATTCTCAGTTCACATATTGCTGAAATCAGGCTTGCAGAATTTTAAGCATAACTTTGTTGATGTGAAATGAATTCTGTTATTCAATAATTTGAACATCCTTTGACATTGCCCTTTTTTTTGAATTGGGATACAAACTGGCTTTAGGGAATTTTATAAGTGTTAAAATAAGGAAAAAGAAAGAAAGAGCCAACTAAACTCTTGTAGCTTGTCCCTTGCTTCTCATTTCTCTGGGTCACTCTACATTCAGAGGCCCAGTGAAAGCCTCGGTTACATTTTGGACATGGGGTTTTGGGTTTTAATCTCTCACCCTGTCTTCTCATTCTATCTCCATATCTACAATGAGTTCTCCAATGCCCAACTTTTCCACACTGAAAACATCTATGAGTTTCCCTAGAACTCCCTTGCCAAGAGGGAACCTGTCTTTCAATGTTCATCATAGTTTAGGTATAATAAGCATTTGTGCCCACTGTGGCACAGCATCTTATGATCTCCTCTAAAGGAGCATCTTTCAATCCCCATATAATTTTTTGAAACCTCATTGGCATTTTCTTTAGCCAGATGTCTTTTAATTTGGGCATTATTCCAATTTGGTTCTTATTAAGCTGTTTGAAATGTCCCACAAAATTCGGGAAAGGTTCATTGGGACCTTGTTTCATTTTTGAAAGTTTACTTCCATCTTTCTGTCCAGGGAGAGAATTCCGCTTTTATACAGCCTTAGAAATTTGTTCAACACTATTATGGGATAATAAACTGTTCTAAATTCTTGCATACTGACCTTCACCAGCTATTGGCAAAAGTGAGTCTGATACCTCCTGTTTGCCTATGGCATTGGGTTTGAACTAATAATTATGAAACCAAAGCCACAGTTTTTCCAGGTTCCAAAATGTCTTTGCTATGGATTTCCAACATTAGGGGTTAAGATTTATAAGACCAATTATCTAGTAAATCTTCACATAAGAGGATGTGACCCCTAAAAGAATTTTTCAAATTTTTAATTTTTTCCAAATTAAAAGGGTGTATTTTCTCTTTTTGACCTGAGGTCAAGCTTCTAATCACAGGATATCATTTACAAATCAGATATATCTTCTCGTTCATTTTCCCATAATTAATACTTCTTCAATCTTGTCATATTCTGCTTCAGAAGCTGACTATGTTTTGCCTCTCTCCCCCCTTCTTCCTACCTTGAAGGTTTTGAGGGGGAAGGGTCATGAGATATGGAAGTCTTTTCCTCTTTTAATACCTCGAATTGTACTTAACTCCAATCGGTTAGTTTTCTTACAGGCCTATCTTTCTGCTTGGTTCCAAGAGCTCTTGGAGCTAGGTCCTTTGATTCTGCCTCTGCTTTCTTCAGCCTCCAGCCAGCACCAATGTGGAAGGTGCAATGAATCTCTCTTGCCTTGGAGAGAGGGCTTGTGGGCTTCCTCCCAGAGTGCTCCTCTCTGACCCCAGTCAATATTGGAAGTAACTCCTTGAAGCTCTAAGAGCTTCCTCTATATATTGATCTCCTAATCAGTTGCCCTCTGAGTGGCTTCTGGGACTGACCCTTTTCCCTTCTTCAATCTAATTCAGGTGAACTCTTCGCTCAGTGTTTTCAGCTCAACTCCCAAAGAGCCTCTGTCTGTTTTTTATAGGAGCTCTTCTGGAGAGATTTTGGTTTCTCCCAGGTCTCTTGTCCCTAAAGCTTCAAGGGAGGTGTGAATTCAGATATCTCATACTAAACCCTGAAATCTCCCAAACGTGTGAACTCCAGTGAGTACAGGTGTGAACACAAGCATTATTTCTCAGTTCCACTTAGTACCTTGTTTCAAGTTGAGTTAACACTAGGATTCTAACACGTTTCCTATGAAGGTCACTGTTTGATTTTTCCAAATTTGCTGGTTTATTAAGTGGAGAACTTTTATAGCATCATCTTTTATGATTTTAAATGGTTGTGCTGAAATTCCTTCATTTCCACTAATGTTATTTTAGCTTCAGAAAGAGTTGTGGCAAGTAGATTCAAGATTCAAGATTTTGCCATAAAAATACATTAATTGTATTTCAATGATTACATCAAGAAATAATTTCTATAGCCTTTCTCGACCCAAATTAAAGTTTCCTGCTTTCCTCCCTGCCCTCCATCCTTTCTTAACCTTTGGTTTGCCCATACACTTTTTTTAATTTAATAGCCTTTTATTTACAAGTTGTATGTATGGGTAACTTTACAGCATTGACAATTTCCAAACCTCTTGTTCCAATTTTTCACCTCTTACCCCTCACCCCCTCCCCCAGATGGTTTGCCCATACAATTAAAAAAATTGGAAGGTGCAGTATGGAAAAAAAAAAAAAAAACTTTTCCCCAGTCTAAAGAGTTCCTGTGGGAGTCCTTAAAGCAAGAAAAATCCAGAAGTTCAAGAACCACTCTCTGTAGATTCAGAAAAATCAATTAGGACAGTACTTGAATCTTAAAAGGGTTAGAAATTTGTCTAAATGGTGTTGACAAGTAAAGGAGGTTCACCACAATTGGGCTCCATGCTTATTTGATTAAGCTTCCCCAATCTTGGTCTTTTCGTCTGAAAGATGAGATAAAAATATTTGAAATCTACAGGATTGTTCTGAAGAGAGCATTTATAAACTTTGATGCACCATATTATTTGAGTTGTTTACTTTTCTTGTTATTGCTACTTAAGAACTAATACTAGAGCTATGATCAAAAAAGATGTTATTACTTTTCCATAAAGATAATGCTTTGATGTTACACATATACATTAGCTCATTTGAACTTGACAATAGCACAGTGAAATATACTAATTGTCATCTATACCAGGCAGCTTGTGGCGTGGTGAATGGAGCTTAGAACCTGGACTCAAGACTACCTGAATTCATATCTAGCCTGAAATTCTTACCAGTTGTATGTATTTGGGCATATCATCAATTCTCTTTGCCTAAACTATGATAATAGCATCCAACTCACCGAGTTGTTTATTAATATGATTTGTGAAAACGGTGTTTTTAACCTGTTTTTAAAAGAGAAGGGTTGGGATGAGGAAGATGGATCAGAGAATCTTGGAAAAAATGAGTAACCTAAAATATTGAAATAATGAATGGCAGACATTTGTTTAAGTTCATTAAGCTTTTAATAGTATGTTTGCATAAAAAATGTCAGCAAGTTTGGATGTGCTTTGGTAGACACAATGACAAATCCCTAGGTCTGAGTTTAAACCCAGGGAACCTTAGTAAAAGTGAATCCATCTATGGAGGATAATCCAGACAGCTCCTGAGAACTTACTTGTAGTTGCACTCCTAAAAACTTTTAGCAAGAGATTCCTGGAGACATGATTACATACATTCTTAGAGGAAACTTTAATGAAGTTCCTTCCTGAATCATTTTGCTGAGGACATGATGATTCTTAGACCCAAGATTCTTAAAGGGTGGAACTGGTCTTCTTGAGCCAGAGGATTTTGAAGGGCATTTGATATTTTTCTTATAGTATCAAAGAAGAAACATTCATTTTATCCTAAAAATATCTTAACAAAAATTGGGCATATTTTGTGGATTTTAAAAAAAATAGTTATTCTAAAGATCCTCCAATCCATACACTTAGAAAGATAAAGATGAATCCGTTTATAAGGTATTTAAACTCTAGGTTGTCAAAACAATGGTTTTAAAATGTTAATTTAAAAACTAATTTGCATTGAAAATGAAGGTGAATCAAAACCTATTTTTAAATCATTTGACCTATCTATAAAAGAAATTTTCATGTTTTTAAAATGTGTTTAGGATGGATATATGAGAGTGGTAAGGAAATTATTTGCTCTAAGTAGATGTGATAAAATTGATCTTAGTCCATTGGAACAAAAAATGTTAATAGCTGTCTAATGATGGTAAATTGATACAGACATTTAAACCTTAAAATATTATTTAATGTTTTTGATATGCATAAATACTAATCTGGTTTGAGAGGGAGGAAAGCAAGAAAAATGTTGAAGTTAATAAAACTAACTCTATTTTGTTTTATAATTGCCATTTTTGCCATGTGATGTCTCAACACATCCTGCAGGGCGGAAGCAAAATATTTCCTTTCATCCAAATCATTTTACAGAAGAGGATTATAGACAATTTTGATAATGTAGGGAACTTGTCTCCTCTTTAACCTATTGATGAAGCAATTAAGAGGTGCTTAATAAGCAAGGTAGTTGGCTCAGCACATAGAATACTGACTGGGTCTAGAATCAGGAAGAAATAAATTCAAATTTGGTTTCAGACATTAGCTATGTGATCCTGGGCAAGTCCCTTTAACCTCTGCTTTAATACTTTAGAAAAGGAAATAACGAAGCACTCTAGAATCTGTCAAGAAAACCCTTTTATAGTATAGTTTATATGATCATGAAGAGTCAGACATGATTGAACAATAAGAAGGTGCCTAATGAATGCTTTACTCACTGATCAAGAAGGTAATGGTCCTTCTAGCATCCCTAATTTTTGTTTCTTCTTGTAATAAAAAACCTTTTCCTTAACTGATTTACTAGTTATAGCCAAAGTAGGAGGGATGTATGGAAGAAAGGAGAGAAGAAAGGAAAGAAGACAGGCAGGTAGGACTGAATTCCGAAAGACAGACTTTATTACACTCAAAATATAGTGTACTCCTGAGCAATTGTTAGGGAATGCCACATTCACAATTGAGCAAGCAATATTTATATAGTATATGAAACCAGAAAAAAGTACGGCTGCTTATTACAAGAAGCTCAGTTGGTCATACCAAGAAAAAAAAATAAGAATGTTTTCAATGCATTGTCACTAAATAGAATGAGGAATTTTAAAGGTTGAAATTGTCAAATTTTTATAATTAGACAGCAGGATATTTTAAATTGAAAGGAAACTAAAGGAAATCTCAGTAGTTTGATTCATCTAAATTACAAGGAAAAATAAACCTTTATTTTTTAAATTATTTAAAGCAAAGGAAGAAATAATTTAGTGAATGAAATACCTGATGTCATAGAATGGTCATCAGTATAAAAAATTATTTTTCATTATGAACAAAAAATTATAAACAAATATTCTCCACAAAAATATTTGAAAAAATGGAAAAATAAAAAAATTACAATTATTTATAATAACTAAGTTAGTATTAAGGATTGTATGCCACATTTATGTATTAAAAATTTCTATTTAATTAATAAAATCAAATAATTAATAAAAAGAACAAAAATTCTAAATCACTTTCAAAAATTTAAAGAATTGTCTATCATTGTCATTATTAAGAAAAATTGTTCAATTTTTTACTAATTTTTAAGTAGATTATTATTTCCAATAATTTTTATTTTAGGACTATATGTAATTTTTGTATTGAGAAAAGATACATTTATTTCTGCCTTTCTATTTGATTTTGGTTTATCCAAAATAAAATTGGCTGGAAATATGGGCCCTATTGCTTTGACTAATCAGACATAAATTTTTGCATGTTGACAATGATGTATTATTGCAGGATGAAATTCAAGTTGCTGTTTCTTGACCTTTCTTCCTTTCTCCAATTATTATTGTTCAAACAACACTGTCATAAAGAGATTTCCTTCTTCAGATGCTATAGATCTAAGCTATGGGCTGTAGTGCCCCTTCACTTAGGCATGATCTTTAATAGACAATTTTTGTGTAGGTTGCATATCTCAATGAGAAAAAAAAATATATATATAAAACACATAAAGTCCCCATTCAATTTTTCTCCAAGTTATCATACAACTTTTAAAAATTATCTCCTTACCTTCTTTTGTATTTTGTGGTTCAAGTTATCTAGTTCTGATAGAGGTTGAATTCCCACATTAGTATGGTTTGGGGGGCTATTTCTTCTGGAACACTCTTAACTTCTCCTATAGGAATTTGGATGCTATACCACTTGGTGCATATAGTATTGATATTACTTCATTATCTATGGTAGTAGTTGTAGTTTCCTTCCTTATCTCAATTAGATCTATAGTTGCTTTTGCTTAATCTGAGATCAGGATTTCTACAACTTTTTTTTTTTTTAAACTTCAGCTGAAGCATAATACATTCTGGTCTAGGCTTTTACTTTGTATGTATCTCTCTTTTTCAAAATCCAATCCAAGTTTCTTTGCCCTCCATATCACATTCCAGTTCCTTAGATCTTTAAAGTGGAAGCCGCTAGGTCCTAGATAATCCTGACTGTGTCTCCTTGATCTTTGAATTGGCTACTTGCAATATTTTCTCTTTGATTTGTACTTGGCTGGTTGCAATATTTTCTCCTTGACCTGATAATTCTGAAATTTAGCTATGATATTCCTTGGAATTTTCATTTTGGAGTTTCTGTCAGGAAGTGATCAGTGAATCTTTTTTGAGGCAATTTTATCCTCTGGTTCAAGGACATCAGGGTAATTTTCCTTGATGATTTCCTGAAAGATGATGTCTAAGCTCTTTTTTTTTTTTTCATCATGGTTTTCAGAAAGTCCAATAATTCTTAGGTTGTCTCTCATAGAACTGTTTTCCAGGTTTGTTGTTTTTCCAGTGAAATACTTTGCATTTCCTTCCCCCCCTTTTTTATTTTTTTTGACTGTGGATGTCTCATTGAGTCATTCATTTCCTTCTTTTCAATTCTAATTTTTAGTGCGCTATTTTGTTCCGTTAGCTTTTTCATCTCCTTTTTGTATTTGTCCAATTCCATTTTTATAAGAGTTGTTTTGTTCATTGGATTCTTTTCCATTTCACAAATTCTATTTTACAATGGGTTGTTTTATTTTTCAAATCTATTTTGTAAAGAACTATATGTTTTTTCCATTTCATCAAATCTATTTTGTCAGGAGTTTTCTTCAGGTAATTTCTGAGTTCCTTTTTTCATACTCTGTCAAAACATTCTCATTTCCTTTCCTTATTTAATTTTCTCTCTTTTAAGATACTTTCTGAATTCTTCCAAGAGAGTCTTATGAGATGCAAACTAACTCATATCACCCTTTGGGACTTTAAGCAAAGATGATTTGACTTGCGTCCTTAAAGTTTGAGGTCTGTTCTTCTCTTTTCTCCATAAAAGCTATCTATGGTCAGAATTGTTTCTGCTTTTTTGCTCATTTTAAAGGGTTGATGTTTACCGTTAGAGCAAATCAGAGATTGTCCCAAGCTTCCTCTAGAGGCCACAGTGACTTTTCTTTACCCTAGGCAGACCCTGCTGATGTCCTTCCTCTATTGGGTGGGCATGGTCAAATCCTGTGTTATTTTGGGGTTCAGAGCCTCATTATATGCCTTTTGTGTTTGTGTTGGATATTTCATAGCTAATCTACAGATGCACTGACTTCTGAACCTGGAGAGTAGCCAACACTGCTGAAATTTGGCTAAGAACTTCATAGAAAATTCCCAGCATGTAGAGACACCACCACCCTGGGTCCCTGCACTTACCTGCACTTGGCCAC
The DNA here is from genome assembly GCF_902635505.1 of Sarcophilus harrisii. Lineage (NCBI taxonomy): Eukaryota > Metazoa > Chordata > Mammalia > Dasyuromorphia > Dasyuridae > Sarcophilus > Sarcophilus harrisii. The sequence goes on from NC_045430.1 coordinate 39,081,454, forward strand.
TTCCTCCTCTCCTTCCTCCCTGATTGAAGCAGACCTTTTCCTGAAGTTCTCCCAAAATGGCTTCTGCTGAAATTTGTTATACTCCAAATATTTGTGGGTTCTATCACTCCAAAACTAGTTTAGAGAATTGATCTTGTGTTGATCTGGGGGACACCAGGAAGAGCTCAGGTAAAGACTTGTCTACTCTCTGCCATCTTGGCTCCATCCTCATTTTTATAATTCAATTTTAACTCACCTCATTTTGATCATACATCCTTTCAATGTTAGAATCTATTTATTAAAAATAAATAGATTTCCAGGGGCTATAATATTTTTTGACTCATGGGGGAGATAAGGAAACCAAGTGGAAGATGAATCAAGCTGGTGAAAACATATTTTGCCTACTAGCACTGGATGTCTCTGTTTTCAAGTAATATCTGCATGGGACTTTCGAAACGATGTTCTTCAAGTCCATTTTCCCCCATTGCTATAAATTTTTGGGAAACTCAGATCTTGCAAGTCAGCATGATTCAGTAAAATGTAAACCCACCATGAAACTTTGCTTTAAAACATTCTCAGTATAAGTTGAGTTTGGATCGCTGAACCTTATGTAATCAATTGCATAAAACATAAACCATTGCTCTGAATGTTAGATTAAGTTTTGGCTAATGAGCAGCCATTCACCGTTTTTTATTATCAGTATTAGCTTTAATAATTAAAGAATAGTTTACCTCTCAGATCTGTGGAAAAGGAAGGAATTTGTGACCAAAGAAGAAATAGAGGTCATTATTGTTCACAAAAGAGGTAATTTTGATTATATTAAGTTGAAAAGATTTTTGTACAAGTAAAACTAATGCAGACAAGATTAAAAGGGAAGCAATAAACTGGGAAAACATTTTTACAGTCAAAGCTTCTGATAAAAACCTCATTTCCAAAAATATATAGAGAATTGACTCTTATGAAATCAAGCCATTCTTCACTTGATAAATGGTCAAAGGCTATGAGCAATCAATTTTCAGATGAAGAAATTGAAACTATTTCTAACCATATGTAAAGCTGCTCCAAATGATTATTGATCAGAGAACTGCAAATTAAAACTCTGAAATACCACTACACACCTCTCAGATTGGCTAAGATGATAGCAAAAGACAATGATGAATGTTGGAGGGGATGTGGGAAAACTGGGACATTGATACATTGTTGGTGGAATTGTGAAAGGATCCAGTCATTCTGGAGAGCAATTTGGAACTATGCTCAAAAAGTTGTTTTTTTTTTTTTCCCCAAAAAGCTTTTTATTATTAAACCTTGTAGTACAAACCTGAAAAGTAAACAAACAAAAAGAAAAACTGTCAATGAACAACAATGAAGTCTTTTCCTTGGAAAGAGGCAAACACGCTAATAAATTAAATGTCAACTGTGCCATAGTCAAGTTTACTGTAAAGGGAAAAGTACATAGAAGGCCAAACCGGGACAACCAATTTGGAAAACATGACTTTGGTTATGTTATGTTAATATTCCAAAAAGTTCAGTCTTCTCAACAACAACCGACAAACTGTTGGACTTACGGGCAAGCTCGGTGCAGTGAGTCGTTCGGTCTTAGTGAACCCAATTATGAAACAGGGACGGCTTGGTAAAGTTTCCTTCTTTTCTACCAGATTGTACCCCACCGAAGGGGGTTTCCTTTATGCTTTTCCTTGTTGTTCAGGTGACGTGGCAGCATTATAGAACGTTACGAAAAATCACATCAGTCAATCCAGCGAAGAAACGAACGTGGCTTTTCTTCATCTGTCCTTGCGCCCTCACCTCCCACCGAGAAAATCAGTATTTTAAAACAATTTACAGACTATTCAAAAGGGTTGGGATTTCTTGTGTGTGTGTGTGTGTGTGTGTGTGTGTGTGTGTGGCGTGTGTTTGTTTGTCTGTTACAACATACAGGGAAAAATGACAAGATGAGTGGCCATTTCACATTCAAAAACAATTATGCGGACCTCCTAGTGGCTCTAAGTGTGATCACAGAAATGAAACAGATGTAGAAAAGAAAGGATTAATGCTGACTTTTGTGTAAAGATGTGAAACAACGACAGCCATGGGATGAAAATGGAAGGTCAGAAAGATTGCAAGTCTATGACAAAGAAGCACTTCAGGCTTCAATCATTTTTCTCCTTTTTTTTTTTTTCTTGTAAGGATGCTATTGAAGGGTTGTTTTTTTATTTGTTTTTTGTGGTTTTTTTTTTGATAAGTAGCCACAAAAAAAATAACAGAATGGATTTCCTAATGAAATCAGGCATAGTTTTCCCTCACATGACCCCTCCAAGGTAGGCATTCTTTCTCTCTTTCTCTCTCTTTCCCCTTAAACAGATGCATAGTGATGTGCTGGTAAAAGAAACTCGGCACTCCAAATTTCATCATTTTGCCTATGGTTAGGAAATAAAGTCCACCTTCAGCTGCCATAACCTCCTCCCAAAAAGAATAGACATCTTCCAATTAAGAAAAAAATTACAAAACTCATCTTGCACATGACAGAAGAAAAGACAACCAAAGTAAAGCAACTTCTTCTTTCAAGTTTTTTTTTTTTTTGTCTCCTATCCCCCTTCTCACTAGAAAATCTGCTCACATGACTGGAGAACAAATTATAAAATACAACAAACTGCAACCTATTAAAAATGGGTTAAAAGTCTTTCCCCCACAGTTATGGAAAACAAAAACAAAGTCCCCACCAAAAAATGAAATAAAATAAACACAACCCCACCAAAAAAAATCAAAAATTTCAAAAAACAAACCAATGCAACAACAACAAAAAACAAACAAAAAAGGCTTTTGTTTAGGCAAAGGGGCAATACAAATTAATATCTCGGCCGCTTGAGAGTTTTAAAACAGTGAATATACAGCAGTTTCCAAAACTCCAACTGCCATATCTAACTACCTAAGTACAAAAAAATTCTCAACAATTTAATGCTAAAACAAAATTAGTTCTCTAAAACAGAAGACAATCTTCTTTAGAGGTAGTGCAAAGACAGCTTGTATTCTACAGCAAGTACTCCAAACTAGGATATAATAATTACTATATATATATAAATCAACAATGAGTGTTGGCATCTTCAGGATGAACTTCAAGCACTTTTGGATGAACTGGAGGATGAAAGCCTTAATAATGGCAGGTCCACTATTGCTCTCTTGTGGAGTCCTCTTTTTCGTGTAGGCTTGCTGATACAGTTCTCAATGCTGCCGTTTTTCCCCAGACACTTTCCCACAGATCTGATTCACCAGACTGATAATTTGTTCCTCGTCATAGCGGTCCATCACCTTCAGTCCCCAACAGGATTTCTGCTTCTCCACAGGGCGAAGGGCACACTCCAGGCAGAAGATGACATTTTCATTTTCTTGTACAACCATGGAAAGGTAGCACAGGTGCTGACAGATCTGACACAGCCTCTCAGATGTCTAACTGCAGCCACTTTTGAGGCTTTTCTTCCATCCGTCCGGGCTGTTGCTATCATTAGGTACCATAGCCTCCGATGCAGGCCAGCTTCGAAAAGCTGCCGTCGTTGCCTTAGCTCTGTATCCCTGAGCTCATCCAGAAGGGTGGAGATGGTACTGAGGGTGGGACCATTTTCCTTTTTTGCTTCTGTTGTCGCAATCTGGTAGAGTAACTTCTCCATTGAGAATGGCTTGGCTATGTGGCGACGCTTCATTTCCTTGGCCGTTTCAAAACCCATACTTGTCCACTGGGGAGTAGCAAAGTGCACAGTTTCAGAAACTGAAACTGTGGTAGTAGCCACAGCATACTTTGGACACAAAGGAGCCCGGAAAACAGACAACAAACTGGCCGCTTTGCTGTACAGTACGGTGCGCCTTGATCCCCTCCTTGCACAGCACCTCTGGGGAGATCATCACATTACTTTCAAGCATTTCCAGCCCTGGTGTGCCATTAGCTTGCGACAGGGTATGTACCACGTCTTCGAGTTTGTTCTCTTCCTCAGCAGGAATGCAATACCAGATACAATCAGCACCAGTGTGTAAGTAGTCGATGTATGGAAGGTGATTTTGGTTTCGAGACCATATGCCCGAAAAGTTATCAAACTGTGTACACTCTTTGATCCAGCAATGTTATTGCTGGGCTTATATCCCCAAGAGATCTGAAAGAAGGCAAAGGGACCTGTATATGCAAATATGTTTGTGGCTACCCTTTTTGTAGTGGCTAGAAACTGAAAACTGAATAGATGCCCATCAACTGGAGAATAGCTGAATAAGTTGTGGTATATCAATGTTATGGAATATTATTGTTCTATAAGAAATGCCCAGCAGGATGATTTCAGAGAGGCCTGGAGAGAATTACATGAAATGATGCTACGTAAAATAAGCAGAACCAGGAGATCATTGTACACTTTAACAACAATACCATATGATGAACAATTCTGATGGACATGACTCTCTTCAACAATGAGATGATCCAAACCAGTTCTAATTGTTCAGTGATGAAGAGAATCAGCTATACTTACAGAGAGAATTATGGGAAATGAGTGGGGACCATAACATAACATTTATACTCTTTTTTGTTGTTGTTGTTTGTTTGCTTGCATTTTTGTTTCCCCACTCAGATTTTTTTTAACTTTCTTTTTAGGTCTGATTTTTCTTGTGTAGCAAGATAACTATAAATATTTATAAATATATTGTATTTAGCATATACTTTAATATATTTAACATGTATTGGATTACCTGCCATCTAGGGAAGGGGGTAAGGAAGGAGGGGAAAAGTTGGAACAGAAGGTTTTGCAAGGGTCAACGTAGAAAAATTACCCAAGCATATATTTTGTAAATAAAAAGCTATAATAATAATAATATAAAGATTAAAATGATTTTGCTTTCATTATTATGATTCTCAATTAATATGATATAAGTTGTGTTAATATTTTTAGGAATACTGAGTCCTGTTGATAATTATAGAGGTGGCCCAAGGTACCTAGGATTGGACAATGAAGAAGACCTAAGTTTCAGTCTAAACTCAAATATTCTCTAATTGTGTAACCTTGCATAAATCACCAAACCTTTCTCAGTGCTACAAAGGAGGTAATAAAAGAGGCTCCCTTGCCACCAGGTTGTTGTGGGGATTAAATGAGATTTACTTATGCATATTACTTTGAAACCATATTATATATTTATATATATATATATATATTATTGTAATAAAATTCTAAGCAAGATTTTATTCACTGCTTTACTGATGAGAAAATAAATATTATTTATGAACTATACTTTTCTTTTTCTAATTCCTTAACATTAACAATCTTTATTAAATACCCATTCAATTATTTCAAGAATTAAAAGAGAAGAAATAAACATGATACCATCTTCATTCTTTTACTTTAGATTAAGTAAACCCTGAGCCTATGTTTTTGTCTTCTAAATTTCTCTGAGTAAGCTGAATTACAAGGAAAAAATTTGGCCATTTAGAATTTTAAAGAGCTTGTTTTGTACAAAATTGAACTTATGCAATAAACTTTTAATTAGAGAGAGGAAGGTCTAGCTCTGAGATAGAAAACAAAATTAACTGTCAAATTAAAATGAAACACAAAATCTGGCATATTTCTGTGGACCTACAACTGGCCATTTTGTCTGGAGAAATAGTTACAGCTATAGAACTGCTAAAAACATTTGAGCAGATTCTGCTGTTTTTGAGACTAATCCTTAAGTTGCTTAGCCCTGTCTCTCCATCAGCTAACTTGAGTTAGTCTATTATATATTTAATATGCCAAATTTACCTGACTATAAGCATTTTGAGGGTCTGAACCTGAGGCTTTTCAGCAAAACTGAAAAAAAAAGTCCCTCTCTGACATTTTCTATATTTTTGTCTCTTGAAAAGGCTTGTGGAATCTGTCCGGGTTAGGCTGGTATTCTTTGATGGCTAGGACTCTTTGGGGGTTTGTCCTGGTTCCCCAAAATCTTTGACATAGCTCCTCAGCATGGAGGGGGCTAATAATTAAATCATATATCCTTACGTGGATGCCTGGATTCAAAATTATCTGACCTTCTCCTACAGGATTGTAATGTCCAACTATTTCTTAAAGTCCTTCTTATAACCCTTGCACCAGAAATGAGAGAAATGCATGTTTTCTTCTTGTGTGTGTGTGTGTGTGTGTGTGTGTGTGTGTGTGTATAAGGATATGGCTTATCGGCTCAACCATCTTGCACCCTCTTTCCCTTCAACTTTGACTGTTGAAAGGTTGAATTGGATAGATGGACTTCAAGGGCAGTTTTCTGCCAACTTAAATTTTGGGGTTATGTGTGCATAAATTGGAATTTTGATTCTGAAATGGTAGGAGATGATTCCTATTAACTAGTACATGCTAAAATTGTGAACTTTATTCTGGTAAAACTTTTTAGAGATATTTGTACATTAATTTTGAATTATATCTCTATTTAATTTGATTTTAAGTTAAAAAATGAAGTAGTAAAACAAAATTCTCTGGAGACTTACCGAAAGAGATAACATTTTTACATCTCCTTATTAGATGAAATATATTGAAGGTACCTATGTTGCTTTCTAAATTATATATATGGCAATTTGTAAAAGATGTAAAAGCACAGCTGACATTTTGTGAGCCCTGCTAAATATGTAGCATAAATTTTGTGAAATTTGATCCAAACTTTAGATATTACCTATTTTCTGAATCTTAAGGTTTATCTGGCTCTCTCCCTTTAACAATGAGATCAAAGCAAGAAAATTTAGCAGATAAAGATATGTGTAATTGTAACAGAAATTGAAAGGTGTGTAATATGTCTAATGATAAATAACGATAAAATAAATAAAAAAAAATCTAAAGATAAAGATAAATGAGTATTAAGGTGTTCCTTTGGAGAGAAGGAGCCTGGCTCTAGAATATTCAAGTTATTAACATTGAAGAAATGACATTAATTGGAAAACTGGGATATTTATTGATTACAGTGGACCATTTGACTGGATGGGTGGAAGTTTTTCCCTGAGCTTTGCTGCTTTAAGAAGGGTTAGTGGAATAACATTGGAACAGAATGTTTGTAGGTTTTTTGGTAGAGGCTAATAATTCTGATAAGGGAACATAATTTTCTTCCAAGGTTTTATAAGAAATACTGGGAAGGATTGCAAATTGAGTGGTAATTCCATATACCTGGTCATCTGCCCTCATTAGAGAAAGTGGAAAGAATGAATCAGGTTCTTAAGAAACAGATTACTAAATTGATGTTAGAGACTAAATTGTCTTGGAAGAAATGTTTGTGTATTGCTGTTTTTTTGTGATCCAATTGGTGTTAAGTGACTTGCTCAGAGTCACAAAGCTAGGAAGTGTTAAGTGTTTGAGGCCAGATTTGAACTCAGGTTCTCCTGACTTCAGGTGTATTGCTTTTTGAAAGAAGTAAAACTATCCCCAGAAGTGATCTGGGATTTTCTCCACATAAGATGGTTTACTTTATTTGGGAGAGGAAAGAGAAATACCTTCTTTTAAAACAAAGGATAAGTTTTTTTTAAGGAATTATAGACTGGCAGGTCCTCATCCCTTTCATCCCTTATCCAGGAGACTGGTTGCTTGCTAAACCCTGAAATGACCTTAACAGATGTTACTGAAGAGTGAGACTGCAGTCCAGAGGCTGAGAACACAGTGGAACATTGAGAATTATTATGGAGTAATCTCAAGAATGGATTGTTACAGATAATTTAAAATGATTAAGTTTATATTGCACCAGAATAATTCAGAATGTTTTGATAAGAGGGGAGATTAATTGGGCTTAGAGGAATTTTAACAATATTGGTATTATACCTGGTATTTATAATTCCAAAACAAAGTTTTTAGGAACTCCTTGATAAGAAGAAATCGAATTAACATTTTTGTGAAGAAATTATTAATACGAATTCTGATGGGGTTTTTTATGTGGAATCAAGACAGTTTCACCCATTTCTCTATGTGAGTTTTACTTGGTTGTACTGAGTCATCTTAAAGCTGTTCCTATTGTTTATGTGGATTCTGAAAACAGCGATCTATGTTTTTGTCCCTGTGAACATGATTAATACTTGAAGGTGTTTTGATATAAATTGCTTATTGAGCATCTTAAAGAAAAATGACTTGTAAAATGTTGAATTTAAAACCATTTCCTTAGATATGATGATATGCTGTGAACTTTCTAGGATTTATCTCTGACTGTTATCAGTGTAAGATTATAGTCAATACTTATTTTAGATCTATGATTCTTGAGATTTAAATTCATCTAAAATTTTGACTAATGAGATTTGCTAATTGAGATAAAATTTTTTGGGATGGTAGTTGATATTTGGCGGTTTCAATTCAGGTATGATTATCTGATGGATAATCAAGTCAGTAATCCACTATCTGACAAGAATATGCTACACGTTAGTCAGAGGAAGTTGTTCCTGAATGATTACAAGTGGAGCTTATTACCTGGGCAAGAGTTGGGAAGACAATCTTGACCTCCACTTAAGGTGGCATCCTTCTGACTCAGTTTTCCAGTGCTATTCCTTTGAATAAGAACCCATCTGATAATTCCTGAATGTGGCTATAAGCAGTAATTGTTACTGTATACAATTACCTAAGTCCCACTGAGCTAAGAATGTTTTATCCTATCATAAATGTGCTCTCAGGCTGAGGCTTGAAAGACCAGTTTTGATGCTATTATAATAATATCCCATATTTTCTAGTTTCTGTAACTAGAACAAATTCTTAGTAGAAGCCATGAGCACAATTCGAGTATGTAAGATGTTGCAGTTTTCAATCTGGAAATATGTAGCCATTATAGCCTAAATAAGTAGATGAATATTTGGCCTAGTCATCCATCTGTTCCTAGATCCATATATCTCTCTGTTCATTTTAGCATTTCCACTGTTGCTGATTTTTGTGATAGGCATCTTTATTTGTGAAGGGTTACCTACTCTAACAATTGTGGATGCAAATTGTTGGGCTGATAGATGGCCCCACATGCAATTTCAGAATACAGATCCCCAACCTATTCACTGAATGAGCTCATTAAATTCCCAGCCATAATCAAAATAATTAAGGCAATGGATTTGTTAGAAGATTAAGCTCAGAAGGAAAGGCGATTGAGGACAACATGGTTGAGGAGACATATCAAGACCGGTGTGAGAGCTTTTCAAAGGTGAAAAAATAAGAGGGATTGAATGGGATAAACTGAAGACCTCTCATAGGAATGTGGCTTCGATGTATACCCTACTTATGTCTTGAGACTGCAGTAATAAGTTGAACTATAGCTAAAAGCTGCAGGTGTTCAATTTTCTTTTCTTTTTTATTAATATAGCTTTTTATTTACAAGATTTATGCATAGGTAATTTTTCAGCATTGACAGCTGCAAATCCTTTTGTTCCAACTTTTCCCCTCCTTCCCCCCACCCCTTCCTGCACATGGCAGATTGACCAATACATGCTAAATATGTTAGAGTATAAGTTAAATCCAATATATGTATACATGTCCAAACAGTTAATTTGCTGTATAAAAAGAGTCAGACTTTGAAATAGTGTACAATTAGCCTGTGAAGGAAATCAAAAATGCAGGAGGACAAAAATATAGGGATTGGGAATTCTATGTAGTGGTTCATAGTCATCTCTTAGAGTTTTTTCCCTGGGTGTAGCTGGTTCAGTTCATTATTGCTCTGTTGGAACTGATTTGGTTCATCTTCATTGTTGAAGAGGGCCATGTCCACTAATTTTTGGGCCTAACAATTAACAACAAGAAAACACGGTTGCTCCATCAGCCAGCACCAGACCATCTATATGTAGAAACACTGTGACAATAAATGAAGAAGTTTTGAATACTGTGGATAAATTCATTTATCTTGGCACTACACTTTCCAGGGATGTACACATTGATTATGAGGTTGACATAGTTTTTGCCAGAGCTAGCTCAGTGCTTGGGGGGCTCTGAGGGAAAGCTTGGGATTTGAGAGCTGTTAGACTGACTGCCAAACTGAAGGGCTACAGAGCTGTTGTGCTGGCCTCGTTGGTGTTATGTCTGTGTAACTTGGACAGTAGTCCAGCACCATGTCAGGAAACTGAATCACTGCCATTTGAATTGTCTTGGGAAGATTCTGAAACTCTTACCTGGTAGGATAAAATGCCAGACACCGAGGTCCTTTCTTGGACTAAACTGCCAAGCATTCAAACTTTATTGCAGAGCATACAAATCTATTGGGCTGACCACACACTTCTGAGTGCCTTACATGCATTTGCCAAAAAAGACTCTTTTGTGGAGGACTCACACAGGGCAAGTACTCACAAGATGGTCCAAAAAAAAGCAATACAGAGACTCTCTCAATGTTTCTCTTGAGAACTTTCAAGTTGACTATGTGACATGGACACTGGCACAGGACAGCCAGCACAGCACGGTATCATCAGAGAAAATGCTGTGCTCTATAAGCAAAGCAGAATTGAATTCCCTCAGAGGGAGCAAGAGATAAACAAAGTTAGAGAAACCATCTCAAATATGCATTAGGAAAACTTGTGTCTGGCCTGTGGCACAGGATTCCAAGGTCTTAATGATCTGATCAGCCACAATTAGATGCTCTGACTTGGCACTAACATAGTAATGTCATTTTAGTCCTCTTAGAAAATGAAGGCCAAAAACCATTACCTCTAGCACTATACAATATTCTCAAAGTCAGGGCTAGAGGAAAGAAATACACAAGAAAATCAAAGGAAATCTTGTGGAACTTGGAGAAATCTAGCTACTTGTGCTTATGCTAGATTCTATATGAGAAGGCACCCACTCATTTTACACGAGTCCTCTGTGGAGAATCTCTCCAACAGTTATCATCATTATTGTCATCATGACTAACATTTATATAGTGATTACTACATGCAAGACCTGTGCTAAGTACTTTGTGAATGTTATCTCAGTTGATTCTCATAACAGTTCAGGGAAGTGGGTGCTATCATTCTCCCCATCTCACAGATGAGGAAAGTGAAGCAAATAGAAGGTAAGTGTCTTGTCCAGGGATATATCCATAGTAAGCAACTGAGCCCGGGCTTGAATTAAAGTCTTTCTCACTCGATGTCTTATACTAAATACACAGAGTCCCAGTTGCCCTACAAAAGCAAAGGGTTCCAAAATTACACAGTCCCCATCAGGGCAATGGTTGCTTACATACCCCTTAGCACGGACACAAGAACCTAACCTTCCTACTTTTGCTCTTCTACCTTTTTCCCCAAGGTTCAATTTTGGAGAAGCCGACATTCAAATAGCAGAAGAAATCAATGAATTGCAATGAAATTAGAACCTCCATTGGCTCCTGCCCTTCCTTTCTACTCACTCACAGCCTTCTTCAAAGGAAAAATGGCTATTTATGCTAGTATTGTTTTGGGGAATCTAGGTTTTTCCCAAAGGAGATAAACTAAAAATCTTATCACATAACTTAGTTAATAGGACAGTTTATTTTCTTCCCCCAAAGAAAACAATGATGAGCATAAAGGAATTGGAGTGTGCATTAAAAGAAAAACTTAAATAGGACTTGTAAATTCTACTGGTAGCCAAATTGTAACTTGTAATTATCTCCCAGGAGGCTGAAAGCAAGTCTTCACACATAATTCAGTTTGACATGGTTCAAATTCATGATTTCACATTTTTCATGATCCAGTTTCATTCAAACAGTATCTGTGTGTATGTGTGTGCGTTTGTTATAATGGAGATATTTTCCGTGATTCCTCTTTCTCAAATGCTAACTCTTCCTTTTGTTTAGCCTGCTGCTACCACCACCACAATTGACCACTTCAGTAAAGAACTACAGCCATAGTTTTAGTGTCTTTCCAAGGCCTCATGACCTTCTGAAATTTGCAAGGTCCTCTGGGCTCATCTATCTTGGGTAACTCAGTCACTATTATTGTGTATATGAGGGACTATTATCCTCTATATACTCTATAGTCTTAGGGTATGTTTCAACTTTCCAACTAAAAGTGACATATCTTTCTCCACTGAACTACTGTAACTCTCTTCTCCCTTCTCCTCCACATAAATAACAACATGAATAAGGCAATTTAATTTTTTTATAGGAATCAGGGCTGCCTGATTGAGACAACTCTCCTCTCCATGTGACAGGCTCTTTGTCCCATACAAATTTTTCGCACTCTTGAAGGAATAAGGGAAGGAAGACAAAACAGAACCTAGACTACATTTGTCTATTCCAGGCCTCCTTTTCAGGCTGGGCGCTTCCTTCAACTTCACAGAATTGTTGGGGGCTGCAAGATATTTGAGAGATTATCTAGTAGAACGCCTTCATTTTACAGGAGAAAGCACCGAGACTCACAGAGAAAGTGCTGTGCCCATCAAAGCAAGCAACAGAGTAGCTCCTGACATTCGAACGCAAGACCTGGAGCTCTGGACTCTTCCAGCTGCAAGCTAACGGATCCGGCACCCGTGCAGCCACCTGTCAGTGATTTTTCCTTATGGACCCATCTGAGCCACGGACCTGACAAACGCACGCGCAGGTCAGTTTCCCTCCTGCCATTGCCAGGCTTGCAGACCGCTCTAGGGCTGAATCAGTTATAACTGCTGCGGGCTCGTAGGTCTGGAAACCTCCGGCTTCGGGTTACTTGCAATTTCCCTTTTTATTCCCCCTTTAATTCTCCTTCCGAGCACGCTGAGGGACCCGAGAGGGGACTCACTGGCCAATTCTCCCAACCAGCCTTCTCCCCTGGCTTCATTCAACCTGTGTCCAGGATGAAGAAGATTTTCCACTTCAGCAAGAAGGGGCAGTTTGGCCCCTTCCTTCATCAAGCTGCCTTGTTACTTGGGGTAAAAATTAAAAGTGCAGTAAAAAATAAAGTATGAAAAGTGCTGTATGAACGAACCACAAGATACTAGGTCTGAATCGCAGAAGGATACACTGGTCAGGAGCAAGAACCTCGGGAAGATCCACAAAGCTGCATTGCTCGGGGATATGGCGAAGGTGCAGCAGCCGCTGCTGCTCAGAAAGCACAACGTGAATGATCTGGATAAAGTGAAGAGGTAAGAGCAAATGTTTGGGGAGGGGAGAGGAAGACCCACCGGAGGGCTAAGACCCCCGCATCCTTCCATTTGAGTCCTTGCCCCCACCACCATTAACCCTCGGAAAAGAAATCCCTCTCGGCACCTGAGACAGGATCAAGGTCAGATTTTGCTTCCTAGGGATTAGACAACAAGTACGAAAATTGGAGTCACCTGTCCTTTCTTATTCTTTTTTTTTTTTTTTTTTTCCGGTAGTGACAGTACTGCTTTATTTGGACATCTACTCATCTACTATAGCCCGAGGATCCATACTAAGAAAATAGTGAAAACAACAGAACATGAAATCAAAGCCACTTATTACCTGCATGATCTGGGAAGTTTTTTACACTTGTCTGGATGTCATTTTCTCCTTCTATAAAGTAGGGTTGGGAGAGAACTATTTTTTTTATTAAAGCTTTTTATTTTCAAACCATATGAACTGATAATTTTTCAGTATTGACCCTTGCATTGCTTTGTGTTCCAAATTTTCTTCTCCTTCTCCCTACTCCCTCCCCTACATGACAAGCAACCCAATATATGTTATATATGCTTTATTAACACCATTCTTATCAGATTGGAGCACACCAAATAAGTGGGCATTAACTGTTACAGCAGTAACACCTTTGTGTGTGGGTGAAATCTATAATTACATTTTTTTCCCTTTCCTTTTTTGAGGCAATTGGGATTAAGTGACTTTCCCAGGGTCACACAGCTAGGTAGTATTAAGTGTCTGAGACCAGATTTGAACTTGGGTCCTCCTGACTTCAGGGCTGGTACCCTATCCATTGCCTCACTTAGCTCCCCCATATTTCAACATAAACTGCAAATAAGCCACATGATCTCCTAAAACTAACAAAGTATCTCTTATTTCAATAATAAGTTATAAATTCTGGTTAATAGCTTCTTGTTTTTGCAAAGCAAGAATGATATTATGATGTAGACAAGTTACAAATTGAGCTGTTTGCTCATTTTCACCAACAGCTTGTACAGCAACAGCGATGGATATTGTGGAAGCAATAAGAGTTGCTAGAAGCATAACACCTGAAATGATACATGAAATATATTGCTTTTTTCCATTATGCTGAAGATAATACAGAGTTGCTTGGGCAGGGGAATCATACCATTGTGGGGCAACAACAGGGAGAATAGCAAAAGGGGATATTGGGGATAACATGACATTCTCATGAGGCAACTATTTTATTTTGGAGGGCATGAGCGGTCTTAGGGACCACCATCCCTCCGAGGGGAATACGTGGATCTTCTCAAGTCACCAGCAAAAAGCACTGTGGAACATGCCACAAGGTTCAGTGGAGTTCCATGGATACATGCAAGGGTGATAGAAGAACAAGCAGGCACAGTAAGATCTTCTTGGTGGTTTCTCAATCATTGCTTTACTCTCAATGGGCCATACTGTTCTCCAGGGCATGCTTATTTGGTCCCCAGAATCTGTAATTAGAAAAAACAGATCCCTCCTCCCATTTTTCCACTATGGTTGGACCGACCCACTGCCCTGTAGCCAGATCTTTCTACATAACTTGTGAAATCAGTGGAGGGGACCGGTCATGACAGCCAGTGGAAGGTTTAGGTACTTGTTGCAGTGGGTAGAGAAAAAACTGCTTGGCCAGAAGCTGAGTCAAGAGTCAAGAAATTCCAAGTGAGTATCACCTGTGCTAATTGTGCTGTGGGGAAGAGTGATGACACACAGCCATTAACTCCTCCTTTCTGTTTAAGGAGATAGGCTTTGGTGTCCAGGTGGGTGTGCTCCACAATAGCCTGACCTTGGGAATAGTGAGGAATACTTGTGAGATAATGAGGAAGGAGGCACAAAAGGTGCGGGCAGAAGAAGCATTTCCAGGGCCATTGTCTGTTTTAAGAGAAGCTGGGCCACCCAAGGTCACAAAAACGAGGAGAAAATGAGCTTTGCTGCAGAGTTCAGAACTGTGTGCTGAGGCAAAAGTGAAAGAGGAATAAATCTCTAGAGGGAAGTGAAGATAAAGGAGGTAGCCAAACATTGAACCTTGAGTCACTCTGCCAGAGATCCTTAGGAAAATGACCCCGGGGGTTAAAGAGGGAGGGAAAGGGGGTGGGGAGAAAAGAAGACTAGCTGGACAGCTTTTTAAGATTTGTGGAAATTGCTCTCCTGTAAGGTGCAACCAATAGCAGAGTGATTTAGGTGAGAGATGTGTGTGTGCAAGTGAATGTGGCCAATATAAGACAGTGGGGACTGAGAGCTTGAAGATCTGAAAACAACTGAAACACATTAGAGCCTCTGCAGAGGACTGCCACTTGAAAAACTGCAGAGTTCATTAGCTTGGGTAGATGCTAGTAGACATAGGATGTAGTAGACATAAAGGATTGAGACACACAGAGAGGAACAAAGAAGCTTTAGAGTTCTTTTAATTGCTGTTTTCAGGAGGCGTCCTGCCTGAAGTGGCATAAGGTAAAATCACATCGTGAGGCTGAATAGAAGGAGGAAAAAATTTTTAAATAGAATCACCTTGGTGGAGTAAGGCTGTCGGGTACTCAGGAGAAAGAGACAAGGTTATGGAAATTCTGGGTCATAATGATGAGACCCTGAGTGAAAAGCGTCTATAACTTGTGCCAGAGCAGCTTTGGCTGTTGGAGTGAGAGACTGGGGGAGGGGGAGGGGAAGGGAAGGAGGGAAATTAATGCTGGGTCCCCTGGGAGTATATCATACAAGAGCTTTAACTGAGAATTTCTTAAGGGCAATCTTGGAAGGAGCCCACTAGATGTCGCCCAAGAACACTCGATGGGTGTTAAGAGCGGTCAATTGATCAGATTGGCATGAGATGACAATTGGTGCATAAACCTAATGTGACTTGAATAACCCAGGAGTAAAGAAGGCTACGTGCCAATGAGGCTAACTTGACTTTCTTGAGCAAGTCTAGACGGGGAGCCAGCCCTTCTGGAGCTTGTCAAGGATGAGAAAATCATTAGCTCCAATATACAGATAACTGGTCCCTGTTGGATTTGGCCAAAATCCACCCAGGTTGTTGTTCTGTAAGTGATAATTGTTCCCAGGGCTATTGAACTGCTGCACAACAAGGGTGAATAATAGTTCATTGTACTGTAATTACCCCATGGATGAAGAGGGAAACTGAGGGCCAGAGATATAGATTGTTATATTGATACTGTTTTGTCCCGTGAAACTAAGATATTCCAGTGATCTACTACTCTACTTTTTAGCCAAATGGTTTTGCTGCCTATTCATTTTTTAAAAACTTTTAAAAAAATAAACCTTTTTATTTTCAAAACATATGGATGGATAATCTGACAAAATTGACCTTTGCATAACCTTGTGTTTCAGGTTTCTCCTCCTTCCCCCTACCTCCTCCCTTAGATGGTAAGCAATCCAGTATATGTTAAACTTGCTTAAATATATACTCAATCCAATATGTTTAAACATATTTATACAATTCTTTTGCTGCACAAGAAAAAACAGATGAAAGAAAGGAAAGGAAATGAGTAAGAAAACAAAATGCAAGTGAACAACATAAAAAGAGTGAGTATGTTATGTTGTGATCCATGTTCAGTTCCCACAATCGTCTCTCTCTGGGTGTAAATGGCTCTCTTCATCACAAGATCATTGGAATTGGCATCAATCATCTCACTGTTGGAAAGTGCCTGTTCCTTTTTAATGAATAGTTAACTCCTTTTTAATTTTAGCCAGGGTTCAGCAAATTCTTAATTATTGATGACATGGGAGCAATCCCCATTCCCTTATGGTGAAATGTTGTCACGTGTAAAATAAGGCGAATTTTCTTGGCAAAGTTTCTGGAATGGTTTGCTGTTTCCTTAAGTTCATTTTGACAAATGAGGAAATTGAGGCAAATCCAGTTAAGTGACTTGCCTAGAGTCCTACATCAAGGAAGTGTTAAATGTCTCAAGCCAGATTTGAACGCAAAGCCTCCTAATTCCAGGGCAGGTGCTGTGTGTACTTTTTGTCATCCAGGTGCCCCTCAACTGAAAGAATCTGACATCCTATAGGACCTCAGGAAGATGAATCTTCCTGACTCCAGGCCAGAACTCTTATTCATTGTGCCACCTAACTGGCCTATCTGGTGAAATATGGAAAGGATATATGAAGAATAAAAGTGCCAAGGCAAAAATTTGCTGCTTTTATTAAGCCACTACTCTTTGTGTCATCAACAGGTACAAAGAATTTAGGGAGCAGGGATTGTCTCTGCATTCCAGGAGATCAGTCAGAGGAGCAGTTATTCAGCAAGGGAGATTGCAGAGAGGTAAAGATGAGAATTGAAAAAAGACTATTGGATTTGACAATTAAGAGATCATTAGTATCTTTGGAGAAATTGGAAGATAGAACAGAGAGTATGAAAAGAAAATGACAGGAGAGGAAGTGGAGATACCAGTTGTCAATAGCCTTCTCAAGGCGTTTAACTATAAAAGACAGGAGAGATTTGGGAAGATAGAGGGAATGGATTGAACACGTGAAGTTCTTTGGGAATATTTGTTGGCAAGCAGGGAAATAGCCAGGGTGCAGGGAATGATTGAAATCCAGTAAGATAGAATGGTATTGCTTGTATGTGTAGAGGCATTTTCATTGGCAAGGAAAAGGGCTACCTCTTCATGTGAGATAGGTGAAGGAGAAGACAGTGGCTGAAAGTATTTGATTGATTAAATGAGATATAAAAGAATACTCTTTCAGAGCTCAACTGAGGTTATGTAGTAGTGGTCCTAGTAAGCACAGTTTCATGGTTATCTCTATTTTTATATAGTAGTATGTGTATAGGAGCAAAGGCAGCACAGGGCAGGAGGGATTCGAGGGTGAGTCTGAGCAGGATACAGTTGGCAACATGATAAGTGGGCAATGGACTCAAAGGAAGGCAATGTAGAGTTGAAGAAACATATTGAATGGTTCACCAAGGAATTAAGCTGGGGAAAGAAGAGCTAGTTCAAAAGTAATGGTCTGGGATTAGAGGTCACAGTCTGAATGAAGAACACAGTTTAAGTTTGCAAGGCAAAGAAAGAGGTGGAATGACAAGAGAGTGTAATCAGATAAGAAATGGAGACTTTATAAAGGTGGCAGTGCTGCATTTGTGGGTGATCAAAGGTATAACTATCTTTGTATCAGGTCAAGGTATGATGAAGTATACTGTATGAAGTGAGAAAGTTGAGGAAATGTAAAATGAGGGTGTTTGGGGAATATAAAATGTATGTTGAAGAAGTATGCTGCATTGGAAAGGAGAGAGGGATTGTAAGATTACATGGGTGAAAACAACCAGGTATAAATCAGATACTTAGAAGCTGAAGCGGGAGTAGTCTCAGATGGAAGGCACTAGTTTTAAGGGTGATGGATAAAGGCTTCTTACAGAAGGCAAGGTGGTATCTGAAACTTGAAGGAAGTTGGGAAATGGAAGTGAGGAGCATTCCAGGCATGGGAACAGCAAGTGAAGATACTTTGTGTCAGGTGATGGAGCGCTATGTGTGAGGAACACTCATTCAATAAATATATTTTCTACTATGTAACTGACATTGCACTAAGGGCTGAGTATACAAAGAATGATGCAAGAAAGTCCTCACTGTCAGGGCACTCACATTGCTACAGAAGCAACAATGTGAAAATAGCTAAGTACAAACATGATACGCCATTCGGGACATACTAGAAAATCACCAGAGGAAGACATGAGTATTAAGGAGGATGGAGAAATCTCTTGTAGAAGGTAGGATTTTGGCTGGGATTTGAGTAAGCCCGGCAAGGCAAGAGAGAGATGGAAAGGAGAGATGGGAGAACTCAATGAGTTGAAGGACATCAAGTGAAAATGTCAGGAGTCAGGAGGTAGGGATATCTTGTACTAGGATGAGTAAATGGTGTCTACTGCATGCTTCATCCCTCAAACCAGAGGACTAGAAACAATAGGTCAATCTATTGTACACCGTGCATGGGTCCTCAAGCTACAGCCAGCAGACGAGATGTGGCAGCTGAAGACGATTATCTCTCTCACCCAGGGCTATGAAGTTTCTTTATTTAAAGGCCCACAAAACAAAAAGTTTTTGTTTTTACTATAGTCTGGCCCTCCAACAATCTGAGGGACAGTGAACTGGCCCCCTATTTAAAAAGTTTGAGGATCCCTGGTAGAGCAAAAGAAGACTCTAGTAATCATAGAAAATGCAACTCAATATACAATTGGCTCAGTTGTATATCTATAGCCCTATCTACATATATGCCATTTTTTTTTCTTTAGATGATTTTAATAAGATCTTTCCTGTCCCAAACAAATCCTAAGTGTTTGGAAACACTTTATTTGTCCACATTTTTAATTTAAAACATTTACAACACGATTTTCATATAAAGGCAGGTGAAAAGCAGGTTTAATAATTCAGGGCAACTGGTTTTAAATACGTCCTTTATATTATCAGCTTTATTATTCTCTCAGAATACCTCATTTAATTATCCAATATAGATACATTACATATTTTTTTTAAAGGGCATGTATGATTAATCTGATTAAATGCTGAAAATCTGTGGCATCCTGACTGGAAATTTGAAGGTTCAAAAATACAATATTCATTTGTACAATTTATATTTTGTATTGTTTCTTTTTTTTGTTGTTGTTCCTGAGGCAATTGGGGTTAAGTGACTTGCCCAGGGTCACACAGCTAGGAATTGTACCACTGTAAGTCAAATAAGACCAATTTGACCTCGGGTCCTCCTGACTTCAGGGCTGGTCCTCTTCACCACCTACCTGCCCCTTGTATGGCTTTTTAATTGGTGAAAATCTACAAGTATTCTTAGAAACAATGAAATCCTGACCTGATGTAAACTTATTTTTTCATGCCATTTCCAGTATCATTCATTGCTTTTGAAAATTCAAAGTGACAGGCTATATTTTCAATTTTTCTCAATATTTTTACTTATCTGAAAAGCAATGGACCTTATGTACAAAAGTCCATTCATCAGTGAATCTGATTTAAAATTTACAAAGCCAAAGTAGGTGTGGATGAGTGAGAAGAGCCTGAAATGATTGAAGCCCAAGGCCTTCAAGGGTGGCTGACTTTTTTTTTACTAATCTTCTGATGGTTATGTTGTGCCGTTAGACCATATATTGATACAGATAATGTCTTTTTGATAGAATCATTTATTTTAATTTTTAAAATTGTTTTAATATTTAAAATTTTCCTAGGCTACATATAAAATCTTTTGCTTTTAACATTCGTTTACATTTCATTCCCTCTCCTCCTCCTCCCCCACCCCATTGGAAAGCATAATAAAGTTAAGCAAAACATTTTCGAAAAAGTCAAGAGAGAAACAATTTTTTAAAAGTATGCTTCAATTTGTATCTAGACACAATCATTTCTTTCTCTGGGTAAGAATAATATTTTCATCATAATTCCTTCCAAGTATACCTTGATCATGGCATTGTTGAAAATAGCAAAGGCATTCTCAGGTGATCATCATGTAACATTGCTATTATTTATTTATTTTTTTACAACAAAGATTTCAGAGGCCCTTTCAGATTGTAAAGGATTTTTTTTCAGTTTTTCTGAGAGCATCCTGCTGTTGATATAACTGCTAAAAAGTCACTTAAATATAGTGATAAGAGAAATGAGTGTAGGTAATCATTGGCTTAAATACAAATGCTTTCTAAAATTAAAGAGAAAAAAAAATCTTACAGCCAATCAATATTAGTCCCTTTTCAAGGTTGAGTGCTTTTAAATGCATTCAGTAGTAAGCAGAGAAACCTTTCCCATTTGAGCCTAAGCAGAATGTCAACTAATTATCCACTAGTATTCAAAGTAGCTCTATTTAATATATAGTCACATCCCGATTGAAGAACATTGGAACTGCAAGCATCAGCAACATGTGAACTCACTGCAAACTCTGATTCTTCTCTCCATTTCTCCCTGAGAATGCACAGCAAACACTTTATCCTCTTACCATGATGCCCCTCAACCAGTAGGAAGACTGATCCAATATTTTTCTCTTTCACCCTCTTTCCTCTACTCTGAGTGTTTTGTGCTACTTTGCTTCTTTCTTTTCTGATTTTTTTGCTACTTATACCTCACTTTATTGCTTAAATAATTTCACAAATGTATATAAAAACATTTTAATAGCTTCCCCTTTCTCTGTCAATTGCTTCCCAAGATTATCACTTATTTACCCCATCTCACATTTATTTTCCTCATCCAGTTTCTGAGTCAAAAAATTCTAGTTCCATATTAGCTGATAAGCATAGGGTACACACAGAGTAAGAGGAAAATTAGAGGTGTAAGCTGAGCAAATTCCGATAATAAAAGGCTTCATTTTATATATCCTTTTAAAAATAACATAGTAAAGACTGTTTTCAACATTTACCCTTGCAAAACCTTATATTCCAAATGTTTTCTCCCTACCCCTTATCTCAAGTCCT
Organism: Sarcophilus harrisii; assembly: GCF_902635505.1. Lineage (NCBI taxonomy): Eukaryota > Metazoa > Chordata > Mammalia > Dasyuromorphia > Dasyuridae > Sarcophilus > Sarcophilus harrisii. Next base: position 39,102,833 of record NC_045430.1, read on the forward strand.
AGACAGAAAATAATCCAATATATGTTAAATATGTGCAGCTCTTCTATATGTATGTCCACAATTATTATGCTATGCAAGAAAAATGAGATCAAAAAGGGAAAAAAAATGAGCAACAACAAAAAAGAAAATATTATTTTGTGATCCACGTTTATTTTGCAAAGTTATAGAACATTTTTAGGTTTTCTATGCTTCCCTAGTTCCTTTATTGTTTATTTTGTGGTTAGATTGGTCTGATTCTGAGGGGTAAGTTTGAGGTCCTCCACTAGAATAGTTTAGCTGTCTATTTTTTGCTGTCTAACTGACTTAAAATCTTCTGTAGGAATTTGTCTGCTTTACCACTTGGGGCATACACATTTTTTATGGTTAGTATTTCATTATTTACTGTACCCTTCCCCCCTTATGTCTTTTAATAAGATCTATTTTTACTTTTGCTTTATATGAGATCAGAATTGGTACTCCTGCTTTTTTCTTTCAACTAAATCATAATAAGTTCTGTTCCAACCTTTTGCCTTTATTCTGTATGTGCCTGTCTGTCAAATGTTCTTTTGGTAAACAACATATTGTAGGATTCTGTTTTTTAATCCACTCTGCTAATTGTTTCTATTTTATGGGAGAGTTCATCTCATTTACATTCACAGTTCTAATTACCAGTTCTATAATTCTCTCCATCCTCTCCTGTATATACTTTTGTTCTCTCTTTCCACACTGTCCTAATTCATGTTTTTTTACCTACTTATCTTATCTCCTATCTTCTCTTAGTAATATATTTTTTAACCCACCCCACCTACTATCTTATTTCCTACTACTTTTCCTTCTTTTTTTTTTTAAGATGGATTCTACTTTATATTTTCTCAACTGCTTCCCCCTTCTCTTACCTTTTCCCCTAGTGTTTCTGCTCTTCTATGCTGTACCTCCCTTTTTCCCCTCTTTCTCCCCCTAATTCTTTATAAGTTTAGATAAATTTCTATACCCAACTGAATGATTACTCTTAGAGTGAAAGCTGATGAGATCAAATCAATCAATGGTCATTCATCCTCTGCCTCTTTCCCCTCCATTTTAATAGGTCTTTTGTACATCTTCATGTGAACTGATTTTCTCATTATTCCCTTTCCTCTTTTTTCAACACAGATCTTTTTTCACCTCTTAAAGTCTTTATTTTGATGTCATCACATCAGAGTCTATTCATAACCACACCCTCTGCCCATGTGATGCCTTCCTCTGTTTTCCCCAGTAACAGATACAGTTTTAAGAGTTACAGATAACATTTTCCTATATAGGGATGTAAACTGTTTAAGTTTAAATAACAAATAAATGTAAACAGATTAACCCCTAAATAACATATGTTTCCCTGCTGTTTACCTTCATATCCTTCTCTTCAGTCCTTTGAGTATAGATTAAATTTTCTGTTTTGTTCTGATTTTTTTTTTCAATAGAAATGATTGAATGTCTCTTACTTCATCAAAGTTCCATTGCCTCCCCTGAAAGATGATGCTGAATATTTCTGGGTAATTGATTCTTGGTTGTAATCCCAGAATAATCCTTCCAGAATATGGTATTCTAAGCCTTCTGTTACTTTATTGTAGAAGCTGCCATATCCTAGGTAATCCTACATTTGTTCCTTGATTTTTTTCAATTGTTTTTGTCTGGCAGCTTGCAGTATTTTTTCCTTGAGATTGTAATTTTGGAGTTTCCAACACTGTTCCTTGGGGTTTTCCTTGTGGGAGCTCTTTCCAATGGTGACCAACAGATTCTTTCTATCAGTAATTTCCTTTCTGTTCCTGAAATACCAAGGCAATTTTCTTTAATGATCTCTTGTAGTGTAGTATGTGGGCTATTTTTGGTTTGTTTGTGGCATTCAGGTAGGCCAATAATTTTTAAATTGTCTTTTCTGGATCTATTTTCCAGGTCAGATATTTTTTTTCCAATGAAGTATTTTACATTTTCTTCTTTTTTTCATTCTTTTTAGTTTGTTTATCTGACGCTTGCTGTCTCATAAAATCATTAGTTTCCATTTATCCTATTCTAGTTTTTAATGTGTGATTTTTTTTTCACTTAGGTTTTGCATATCTTTTTCCATTTGGTTAATTCCAAAGTTGAAGGAGTTGTTTTTTCAGAAAAAAATTTTTTCCCTTCCATTTCCAAGCTTTTGACACTCTCATACATACCTTCCATTTCTTTTTTCATTCCAAGAAGTCTCTTTGGGCTTGAGACCAATTTATATCACTCTTTGAGATTTCTTCTGTGGACATTTTGTTCTCATTGAGTTCATGCTTTGGTCTGCCCTGTCACCAAAGTAGCTTTCTATGGTCAAGGTTTTTTCTGTTTCTTGCTTTTTTTTCCCCTTCTGGTATTTGTTTTTTTTGTTATTACCTCATAGTGGAATAGAACTGACTTTGGCTTCTTGGACGCTCTGTCATTGGAGTCTAATCACTGGCAGACCTCAGTAAGCTAAAAGTGATTATGTTTGAATCAGGCTAATGATTTTTAGCCATAAAAGTTCTCAGGATAATCTACTATTTGTTACCATGCAGAAAGAATTAAGTACCTACTATGGACCAAATACACAAATTTTAGATTCTTATCACGGTCTTGAGTTAAGATGGCAGACTGAAGCCATGAATGTGCTCCAGCTCTGCCAGTTTCCTTTAAAAACTACATGGAACCAAGCCTCTGGACTGTCTAACTGAATGAAATAACTTTCCAGCTCAAGATAGACTGTAAAATTAAGGAACGGTCAGTCTCACTTGGGTGAAATGGGTGTTCAGACCAGCTCAGATGCAGTCTGGGAAAGGAAGTGAGAGGATTTAGTCACAGCAGATCTGCAACTGAATCTCTCAGTCCTGGGTCAGTAGAGCAGCAGAGCAGTTGGGCGGTCCCCAGTCCCAGCTCAGAAGACAAATTCTGGGAAATTAGGCTTTGCATGAAACGAGCAGGCAAAGCTACTCCTTGCAAACACAGGCAGTACCTGTGCGCAAACCCAAGGCATAGAGCTGCACAGGAAGCTTAGGACAGAGCCTCCTTTAAGAGCAGAATTGACTATACAAGTTAAAAAAACGAGGAAAAACAAAAAAGAAAACAAAAGAAAATGAGCAAGACACATGATAGAAGAAGACATGATAGAAAGCTATTATGGTGACAGAGAAAACCCAAACAACTCTGATTAGGATACAATGTCCACAGAGAAAATCCAAGATTGGTCTCAAGCAACTATTCCTATTATAAATTGTAGAGAACATAGAGATAGAGGGAATTTCCCTTAAAATATAAGCAGTAACTATCTAAAACCAATACCATTTATGTTGGAAAAACTTCAACATTCCACTAAGAGCAGTGGTAAAATAAGGATGCCCATTATCACCACTGTTATTCAATATTGTACTAGAAATGTTGGCTTTTGAAATAAGAAAAAGAAATGAGTGAGATTAGAATAGGCAATGAGGAGATAAAACTATCACTCTTTGTAGATCATATGATCATATTCTTAGAGAATCTCAAAACAATCATCCCAAAATCTACTTGAAAAAATAAACAGATTTAGCAAAGTTGTAAAATACAAAATAAACCCACATAAATATCACTTACAAAGTCCAGCAGCAAGAGATAGAAAGAGAAATTCTATTTAAAATTACTGTAAGTGGCAGCTAGGTGGCGCAATGGATAGAGTGCCAGTCCTGAAGTCAGGAGGACATGAGTTCAAATCCAGTCTCAGCCATTTAACCCATCCTAGCTGTGGGACTCTGGGCACTTTTAACCTCAATTGTCTCAGCAAATATAACTATAGGCAAAATATTTGAGGAGAGAGTTATGGACAATGCCTTAAGGGTGGTCATTTGATTTGATAATTGAGAGAGCACTAGTAACTATGGAGGGGCAGTTATTTTGAATAATGTTAGTTTAGAGTGGCTTAAACTGAGATTGAAAAGAGAAGAAGATGAGCTAATACACATGGCTTTTCCCCTGAGTTTAGTTGGGAAAGGGGTCTAAACAATCCCTATATTTTCATCTACCTGCATTTTTGATTTCCTTCACAGGCTAATTGTACAATATTTCAGAGTCTGATTCTTTTGTACAGCAAAATAACGGTTTGGTCATGTATACTTATTGTGTATCTAATTTATATTTTAATATATTTAACATCTACTGGTCATCCTGCCATCTGAGGGAGGGTGTGGGGGAAAGAAGGGGACAAATTGGAATGAGGTTTGGCAAATGTTAATACTGAAAGTTACCCATATATATAACTTGTAAATAAAAGGTTATTAAAATTAAAAAGAGACAGAGAAAGAGAGAGAGAGAAAGGGGTCTAAAAATACCTAGGTTACAGCTATGGAGGTAATCAGATTAAAGAGACCTTTTAAAAGATATGGGCCACAAAGAGGTGTTTGCAAAAAGAGATTATAAATAAAAAAATGAGGATTGAAAAGAGATTGAAGAATCCGATAGGTGAGTAAATCTTCTGGGAAAAGGAAATCAAATGGACATCCTAGAGTGATAGATCTTGACAGTAAGGGCTTCCCTTTTCATCCAAAATGTAAAAGAAAATAGTGGAAAATGTCTGAGTGATATGAGATAAAAGGAATAGGAGAAAAGGGAACTTTTAGTGAATCACCTGTTTTTCTTCAATGAAGTTGAGTTCATCTGCAGAAAGAGTAACAGTAGGAGATATCATAATATACTTGGGAAGAGAAAAGAAAGTTCAGTACAACTGGCTGTGATAATGAACAAGGTAGGATTAGATTGCCTTGCCATTGCCCCTGAGTATTCTTTATTGTCCACAACAGGCTTCCAAAAATCTCTGTGCTCTTATTAGAGATTTAGCAACAATTCCCAAAATCTTTATGATCCTGGATCTTAGTATCTTTGGACTCCGTTGATGTCTGGAGCCAAAAATTTTCAGTACCTTAAAAATCAGTTGGGATTTATCAAATATCTAATTACATGCAAAGCTGACTTTATGTATACAGACATTAGAAACTTCTTCTGGCTACATGTGTAACCATTGCTCCTACTTTCCTTGGGACAATTTGTGAACCTGGTTCCTGGTGGAATCTGTTCTTTTGTAAACAATCTTTCTGCCTATGTCTCTAAATATACTGATTTTATGGATTTAACCTGATTGTTTCCTTTCGACAAAATGTTTTCATTTTTTCCCCCTAAAGTTTTCTGGTACTTGTAGGGAATTTCCAGACGATGAAAATAGCTTTAGTCCCCACAGATGGTATCCCCTCCATTGTATTAGACAAGTCTGCTGTAGTTCGGTTTGATTTGCTTATAAGCAGTCGAATCAGCTTTCACAAAGAAATGTTTATTTAAAATCTATAATAAAAAACATACAAACTGACTCCAGAACATGTGGGTAGCCTAATCCTTCTCTTATACCTCCTCAGATTCTGGGAAAGGGAAGAGGATTAGGTTCATCATTTAGCTCACTTCCTATAGGATACAGTCCCAATTCCAAGTGTAATCTCCACCTTAGACTTGAGTGTCAGGTGTAGAGGGCCAGAACTTTGGAGAAGTGTACTTGAAAGAAGTAGACTTGAAACAAGGTGTTAACTCAGTGGAATTGATGAGATATACTTATATTTAGTATTTAGCATGGTGATGTAAGGGTTCTCTTTTTTTTTTTTTATTTAATAGCCTTTTATTTACAGGTTATATGCATGGGTAACTTTACAGCGTTAACAATGCCAAACCTCTTGTTCCAATTTTTCACCTCTTACCCCTCCACCCCCTCCCCCAGATGGCAGGATGACCAGTAGATGTTAAATACATTAAAATATAAATTAGATACACAATAAATATACATGACTAAAACATTATTTTGCTGTATAAAAAGAATCAGACTCTGAAATATTGTACAGTTAGCTTGTGAAGGAAATCAAAAATGCAGGTAGGCATAAATATAGTGACTGGGAATTCAATGTAATGGTTTTTAGTCATCACCCAGAGTTCTTTCTCTGGGCGTAGCTGGCTCAGTTCATTACTGCTCCATTGGAAATGATTTGGTTGATCTCGTTGCTGACGATGGCCAGGTCCATCAGAACTGGTCATCATATAGTATTGTTGTTGAAGTATATAATGATCTCCTGGTCCTGCTCATTTCACTCAGCATCAGTTCGTGTAAGTCTCTCCAGGCCTTTCTGAAATCATCCTGTTGGTCATTTCTTACAGAACAGTAATATTCCATAATATTCATATACCACAATTTATTCAGCCATTCTCCAACTGATGGACATCCATTCAGTTTCCAGTTTCTAGCCGCTACAAAAAGGGCTGCCACAAACATTCGTGCACATACAGGTCCCTTTCCCTTCTTTATAATCTCTTTGGGATATAAGCCCAGTAGTAACACTGCTGGATCAAAGGGTATGCACAGTTTGATAACTTTTTGAGCATAGTTCCAAACTACTCTCCAAAATGGTTGCATTCGTTCATAACTCCACCAACAATGCATCAATGTCCCAGTTTTCCCACATCCCCTCCAACTATCATCATTATTTTTTCCTGTCATCTTAGCCAATCTGACAGGTGTGTAGTGGTATCTTAGAGTTGTCTTAATTTGCATTTCTCTGGCATACTTTTTAATCCTCAAGGATAGACAATAGAGAGGAGAAACAGAGACATCAAGCTGCTCCTCCATAAATCAAAAAAAGGGGGAGCCACAGGTAACCCTAGAGAACTTTTATATTTAGCTCTTTCTATTGTTATTATTATTATTATTATTTTGATAATGATGCACTGGCTCTGGCAGACAGGTTTTATAGCCCACTGGAAGGGCAGTGTCTAGGGCAAGCAGCTCCACTATCTTTAGATAATTGCCTGTGGAGAGATCCAGAAAGTAGTAAATGGAAGGGACCAGATAGTAACTGCTTGGGGGAGAGGTTTTTGCTTGTATCTCTACAGATAGAGAAGGAATCAGATGGGTACCAACGAGCCATATTTGCCTTGAGAAGAGAGACAGAAAAAAAGACCCTTGAAACGAAGAAAAAGACCCAAGAAACATAAGATGATTCTCTGACTACATTTGTCAATGCACAACAAAAATTGTCAATGAGACTGCTGTAGGACTTCAAAATCTGCAGGAATTGTTTGCCTTACACATGAAGTAATGGACAATATATTGGTTTTGGACTATCTCTTGTCTGCTAAAGGAGGTATATGTGTTATTGTTATTCATATGCTCTCCTTCTAGGACATATGGACATGTATAATTCCTTAATGGTGATATTTACCATTTATCATTTACAAAGAACCAAGATAGGTTCTTGTATGTTGTTTTCTGTGAAATTCAGGTTTGATTGATAGAAAGTCCTGAAAGTTCATTAAATGTCCATTTTTTTTTCTCATTCAAAATTGCAGATAATTTTGCTGGTCTCAGGCCTTGGGTCTTTTGGTTTGGGATAGATAGGTTTCAGGAACTGTGGTCTTTTACTGTAAATATATTCCTGTGTGTTTTCCACAGAGAACCTCTTTCAGGTGGTGACTAGTGAATTTTTTTTTTATTTGTTTCCATTTTATTTTCCCTTCCTCTTCTGTCACTTCAGGACAATTTTCTTGGATTGTTTCCTGCTTATTGGGTAAAGGTTGTCTTTCTCGTCACAACATTCTAGCAATCCAATGATTCTGATATATTCTTTTCTTGATCTGATTTCCGCATCTGTCATTTTTCTTAATGGATGCTTTACATTTTGTTCTGTTTTTTTCATTCTTTATAATCTGTTTTATTACTACTTAGTCTCAAAACTTTGCTGGCTTGCCCAGTTCTAACTTTCAAAGAATTATTTTCAACTTTGAGACTGTGTACCATCTTTTCTCATTCATTAACTTTTTTTTTTTCAAAATCATTGTTTTTCTTGCATGGTTTTATTTATTTAGTTAGTTTTTTGCTTTTCCTCAAAATCTCTCATTTGATTTTTAAATTCTTTTTTGAGTTCTATAAATTCTCTCTGGGCAAGGAGTTATTTCGCATTACTCTTTGGGGTAGCTTTGGGGGGGCAATAAACTTTTCTTAGTAAAGTGTACTCCTTTTAAGATAAATACTGGTCTTCCCTGTTCCTATAATATGTTTTAATGGTGGGGTTCCTCCTTCTTTGCTGGTTAATTTTTTAAAATAAGAGGTATTAGTGTAAGCATCTCTAATCTTGGGGTGGAAGGATGGTGCCTCAAGCTTCCTTTGAGCTCTCCACACTGATTAGGAACACCAAACCAAGAGCTCTACCCTCCTGCAAGTGCCCACAGCCAGCAGCATACCTGTCCTACTGCTTCTGTACTCCTTCTCATCCAGGGCCAGCAGCACAACTGCGCCTGGCATTCTTAAATAGCCACATTTTATTTGGTCTTCCCAGACTCAACACCCTATGACAATCAGTCCTGAAGGTGAAAGTCTCTGTGGCTCCTACTCAGGTTCCAGCCACACCCAGGCAGCTGAAGGGTCCTGACTTAATGTTTCTGTAGAGTTAGACCAGAGGTGTTTGCACTTCACACAAGTTAATCTCCAGACCAAAGTATTGCAGATCTTCTCTGGTTGTATCAGGAGGATCCCTGTTCTACCCTAAGTTTCCTTGATTTATCATCAGTCTTTGTTCACTCTGAGGCCCAAATTTGTTCTATTTAAGGGGAAAATCTGGAGAATTTAAAATTTACCATCCTACTCTTCCCTTTTCTCAGAATCCTCCCTATTTGTAATTTTGGACCTTCTAGTTGATATAATAAAAAAAAATTTGGAGGATACTGTACATCATTCTTATTAATTATAGGAAGATTCAAAAGACTCAGAGAAGGAAAAAAAATGATGTATTGGTTGACAGTGTTACTAGTTAAACAAAACAAAACAAAAACAAAACAAAACAAAAACAGCTCATGAAACTCAAAATATTCCCAATGATCTACAAGCTCACAATACATCAGAGATCAGAGAAATGTGCTGTGAGAAAAGGTAAGTTGCTGTTTTGACAGAGCACCATAAGGAATAAATTTCTAGTGATGCCTATTTGCTACTGTTTTATATCATAGAGCTGTACAGAGTACATAATCCCTAAAGGCAAATGTTACTCTCTTAATCTGATTTTTCTCTCCTGGAATTTTTTGTCTCCTGTCATTTTCAATTTTTTTCCTGAAACAATTCTAAATATATATATTTGAACAGTTTTCATATTCTCACTCACAAATGTTCCAATTATTACTGTAGTTATTAATATTTTATTGCCATGATATCAACATTAGGATTGGAAGAGGGAGAAGATACGGAGCCACCTTGGGATTCAGAGGTATTTTCTATTAAATTATTTTGAAACTTCAATCTTGATTGTTACTTTTAAATTACATTTTAGATTTACTTATTTTCTAATCACTTCAATTGCATAGGTCAAATTAGAATGTGAACTTTAGAGCTGGAAGAGATTTCAGAAATAATCTAGTACAACTACCCATTTAAGATGTGGGGAAGGTGCACCCCAGAGAAGACAGTTTATGTTCTCAATACTAGTTTAGTGAAGAGCCAGGAAGAAAATCCAATGGTCTTACCTTTCAGGACCTCATGGTTTCCACTCTACTCCTTAACACCTTATCAGTTTCAAATGTCCTCTTAGGTCTTTGTGAACAAGTATCATACACCTTATGCTGTTTTAAGTAATAACATATATTCCAGTAAAGAGACTTTGGACAAATAGAAGCCTACTTTCCTAGTACATGATCAGCTTACTTATAAATTAGGGGACAGGACAAAGGCACCAATATAAGTTGATGTTAAGGACAATGCTTAATAAATTTCTGTGTAACTTCTATACAACTGCTGAGGCCAGCACAAAGGTAAACAGCAGAGTTGGTTATGTTCAATCAGGTAAGACTTCATGAAAAAGGTAATAATTAGAGCATAATGATAGGATCATGTTTGGATTGGCAGAGAAGAAGCAGGAAAACATGCAGGGGGGGGGATAGTAATGGGGCTTTCAAGCAATACAAATGTTGAGGTTTAACTGTTACAGAGAACCACTAATAAAAGTCGCAGATTATTTTTCATAAAAAGAGTGTGAATGGATACCCTTAATTATAGCTTTAGGATTTGGGATTTGATTTGCATCAAGAAGCCAGTCTTTCCTTAGGCAATATAATAATATATTGAAGAATATTTTAGGAAAGCTTTTTGTGATCATTATCAAAGATTGCCTGCAGCAAAGGTACATTATAGTCAAAAGATGTTATTTCAAAAGAAATGTCCTTTTATTTCTCAATAATTTTAAGCTCACTTCTTTTTGTTCTTCAGATAGACATTGATTCTTTATGGTTTTATTAACATATAAGAGAACATGAATAATAATCTTATTGTAATTCCGTACCTTCTAACCATTTTATAAAATGGATCTGATTTCTAAAACTTTAACTTCTCTTACATGCAGACTTTTTAGTACACATTGCATTGTGACCTCATTTAGAAGTGGGAAAAAGGAATGGTACCTTAGGTTCCAAAATATCATTTACTATTTCTCCATCACATTTGAATACCTCTCATCTTTCAGTAATCCAGTTCAATAACACATTTAAAAAATTTAATATACATTAAAAAATTTAATAATAACAAAAATTTTGTTATATAGTATTCATAAACAAAGAAGACTCAGATCCAACCATCTGGTACTATATAATTTAGTTGGTAATCTAAAGTATCCACAAAAAATTTTATTTTCTTATAACTATTGAAAAAGTCAGATTAAAACTGACTTTATTATTTGTAAATACTAAATTTTACTTATCAATACATAATAACAAATAAATAATAAAATGAATAAATAAATCTAAGTGAATAATAATGTTATTAATTTATTTGAAGCATTTTGAATGTTAATTAAATCTATTTCCTCTTCATGCATCTCTATTTCAGGCAATGATTTCCTGAATGTCTCCTTATCATTTTCTCCTTCAATACCTTTCTTTTTTGTTGTTTCCTGTGTTTGGAATACCTTCCTGAGTCTTTTTTTTCCCCCAACTGAAATTCTAACTATTTCAAAGCTCACGTCAAGCAATACCATATATACAAAGCTTTCATTGTTCTAACCTCTCATAATAACTCTTTGCAATCCCCTAATACATCTCACAGATTCTTCATTCTCCATACTTGTAGCTTAGTAAACACTGAAAAAGTAACTACTATGTAGCAAGCAGTATTCATGGGAAAGAAAAATAAAAAGCAAAAGACAAATACAACACATAATATAAAAGGAACCCAAGAAATTGAAGGTTCATGGGATCCACATGGTGCTGCAACATGGTGGAAAAGTCAGAGAAGTCCCAAAGAGTGCAGCAAAATCAGAAATGAGAGGTCTATGCTGAGTTCCCTCCTTTGAAATTCAGGGCTCTTCCCTCCAGTCAGAGGGTATCTTATCTTCCCTTCTACATTATTATAACTTGAGAATAAGGACTTTGCATCCTATTATTTTTATCCATTTCTGCTATTTGAATTTATTGAAGTTATATTTAATATATTTATCAGCATATGTGCTCTGGTAATTTCATGCTTCTGCTTATGAAGAAGAGGTTTTCTATAAATCAAATGTCTAAACTAGTTAATTGAAAACATCTAATTCTTTGCATGATTTGATTGTTAGTTTCTTTACCTTCTGGCAAGTACAGAGTGGTGGTGATGGATAGGTTCATGTTATTTGTGCAAGCCCCATATATGAAAGAAAAATTTTGGAAGATGTTATACATGTCATTCTCATTAATTATACGTATATCCAAAAGACTCAGAAGTGGAAGAAAAGAAAAATGACATATTAGTTGACAACAATACTAGTATAGAAACGACTTCTGAAACCCCAAATATTCCCAATGAGTTACAGGCTCACAGTACATCAGAGAAAAGTCCTGCAAGAAAAAGTAAGTTATTGTTTTGACATGACTCCTGATTTCATCATTTTAGGAAATCCACAAGGAATAAATTTCTAGTAATGCCTATTGGCTACTGTCTTATACCATAGAGTCTTCCAGAGTATCCTGGAGGGTAAGAAGTTCAGTGTCTTGCCCATGGTCACACAACCAAAATATCAGCAATGGAAATTGAACACAGGGCTTCCTAATGTCAAACTGACCATGTATCCACTGTTTTATGCTTAGACTCAAGTTGTAGAATATGGTACAAAATTTTCTTTTGGTAAAATGCCTTTATATACTATTGAATGTTAAGGATGAAAAAAATATTCCATATCCTCATGTAAAATTACCACTGAGTCCCTAACTTCTTTTTTTTTTTTTTTGTTTTTTTTTTTTTATGAAAGACACTCCTTTGTCCATAATCCCTAAATTCAAATGTTTGTTGCTCTCTTAATCTTATTTTTGTTCTGGAATTTTTGTCTCCATTCATTTTCATTTACTTTTTCCTGAAGCAATTCTGAGTAAACATATTTGAACAGCTTTCATTTTCTCATTAAGATATATTTCAGTTATTAATATGGATATTTACCTACACTTTATTGTCATAATTATCAACATTAGCATTGGAAGAGGAAGAAGATACCTTGGGATTCAGAGGTATTTTCCATTAAGTTATTTTGAAACTTCAATCTTGATTGTTACTTTTAAAATTGCATTTTAGATTTACTCATTTACTAATCTCTGCAATTGCTTAGGTGGAATTAGAATGTGAATTTTAGAGCTGGAAATAATCTAGTACAACTACCCATTTAAAATGTGGGGAAGGCCCACCCCAGAGAAGTCAGCTAACTTGCTTATATTCTCACTATTAGTTTAGTGAAGAGTCAAGAAGACAATTCAGTGGTCCTAACTTTCAGGACTTCATGATTTCTACTCTGCTCCTTATCACCTTATCAGTTTCAAAGTGCCTCTCACTCTGTCATTCAGTGAACAAGTGTCATAGCACATTACGCTTTTCTAGTATTAAGATATATTCTAGTAAAGTAAGACACTTTGGAAAAATAGAAGCCTACTTCCCCTACTATATGATCAGCTCACTTACAAATTAGGGGATAGGACAAAGGCATAAGTTGATGTTATGGGCAATTCTTAGTAAATTTCTGTGTAAATTCTATACACAAGGGCTAAGGCTAGTAGTGCTAGTAGTAAATGGAAGAGTTAGTTGTGTTGAATCAGGAAAGACTTAATGAAAAAGGTAACAATTAGAATGTAATTATAAGGCCATGTTTAGACTGACAGAAAGGAAGTAGAGAAACATACAGAGATAGAAAGGATAGTAAAGGATGCTTGCAAACAATGCAAATCTTGAGGTTTAGCTATTTCAGAGGACCACTAATAAAAGGCATGGATTATTTTCCATAAAAAAGAGTGTCAGTGGATGCCTTGAATGATAGCTTTAGGATTTGGAATTTGATTTGAATCAAGTAGCCAGTGAATTGTTAGGAAGTATAATAATGTATTGAATTATATTTTAGGAAAGATTTTTCTGATCATTATCAAAAATTACCTGTAATAGAGGTACAATTTAGGCAAAAGATGTCGTTTCCAAAAAAAAAAAAAATTTCCCTTGCATTTCTCACCAATTTTAAGTTCAACTCTCTTTGTTCTTCAGTTAGACATCAATTTGTTGAGATATTAATAATGTATAACAGAGGAATTTAAATCAGAACTGGAATAATCATTTCATTGTAATTCTGTGTCTTCTGTTTAAAAAAGTTGATCTAGTTTCCAAAACTTTAATTTCTGTTACATATAGTGAACTTTATTAGGACATGTTGCATTGTGATTTCATATAGAACTGGTAAAAAGAAATAGTAATCTCAGATTCAAAATATCATGTCCTATTCCTCCATTACATTGTAATGGCTCCCATATTTCATTAACTCAGATCAACAACACATTTATAAAATCTATTTTATATGCAAAGTATTTTTTATTAAAACTTTTTATTTACAAAATAGATGCATGGGTAAAATTTCAACATTGACCCTTTTAATACTTTGTTTTTGAAATTTTTCTCATCCTCCCCCCGACTTTGTCCCTAGATGGCAGTTAGCCCAATACATGTTAAATATGTTAAATATATATGTTAAATCTAATTTATGTATATATATAGTTATCTTGCTACACAAGAAAAATTTTATCTAGAAAACAAAATCTGAGAAGGAAAACAGAATGCAAGCAAATATCAACAGAAAGCATGACAATGCTATGCTGTGGTCCACACTCAGTTCCCACAGGCCTCTCTCTGGATGTATATGGCTGTCTTCATTACTGAACAATTGGAAGTGATTTAAATCATCTCATTGTTGAATAAGCCATGTCCATGAGAATTGATCATCTTGTTGTTGCTGTGTATAATGATCTCCTGGTTTTGTTCATTTCACTTATCATCAGTGCATGTAAGTCTCTCCAGGTCTTTCTGAAATCATCCTGTTGGTTATTTCTTACAGAACAATAATAATTCCATAACATTTATATAACATAATTTATTCAACCATTCTCCAATTGATGGGCATCCATTCAGTTTCCAGTTTCTTGCCACAACAAAAAGGATGGGCACAAACATTTTTGCACATGTGCGTCCCTTTCCTTCCTTTAAAATCTTTTTGAGATATAAGCCTAGTAAAAACATTGCTGGATCAAAGAGTGTGCACAGTTTGATAACTTTTTGAACATAGTTCCAAATAGCTCTCCAGAATGGTTGGATTCGTTCACAGTTCCATCAACAATATGTCAGTGTCCCAGTTTTCCCACACTTCATCCAACATTCATTATTATCTTTTCCTGTCATCTAGCCAATCTGATAGGTTGTGTAGTGGTATCTCAGAGTTGTCTTAATTTGCATTTCTCTGAACAATAGTAATTTGAAGCACCTTTTCATGTGACTACAAATAATTTTAAATTTTTCATCTGAAAATTGTCTGTTCATATCCTTTAACCATTTATAAGTTGGATAATGGCTTGAATTCTTATAACTTTGAGTTATTTATATATTTTGGAAATAAGGCCTTTATCAGAACTTTTGAATCTAAAAATGTTCCCCCATTTTATTGCTTCCCTTCTAATCTTGTCTGCATTAGTTTTATTTGTACAAGAACTTCTTAACTTAAAATTATTTATTTTGTCATGAGTAATAATTTCTAGTTCTTCTTTGGTCACAAATTCCTTCCTCCTGCACAGATCTGAGAGGTATCCTATGTTCTTCTGATTTGTTTATAATATCATTCTTTATGTCTAGATCATGAAACCATTTTAACCACATCTTGGTATATGGCATTAGATGTGGGTCAAAGCCTAGTTTCTACCCTACTAGTTTACACTTTTCCCAGTAGTTTTTGTCAAATAGTGAGTTTTTATCCCCAAAGCTGAGGTCTTTGGGTTTGTCAAACACTAGATTGCTATAGTCATTGACTATTTTGACCTGTGAACCCAACCTATTCCACTGATCAACTACTCTGTTTTTTAGCCAGTATCAAATGGTTTTGATGACCGCTAGTTTATAATATAGTTTTAGATCAGGTATAGCTAGGCCACCTTCATTTGATTTTTTTTTTCCTTAGTTCCTTTGAAATTCTTGATCTTTTTCTTCCAGGTGAACTTTGTTTTTATTTTTTCCTAGTCAGTAAAATAGTTTCTTGGGAGTTTGATTGGTATAGCACTTAATAGATTAGTTTAGGTAATATTGTCATCTTTATTATATTCATTCGACCTATCCAAGAAAATTTGATATTTTTCCCCTTGTTTAGATCTGCCTTGATTTGTGTGGAAAGTGTTTTGTAGTTTTGCTTAGCTATATCCTGACTTTCCCTTGGCAGATAAAATTCCCAAATATTTTATAGTATTGAAAGTTATTTTAAATGGAATTTCTCTTTGTATCTCTTGCTGTTGGATTTTGTTAGTGATGTATAAAAATACTGAAGATTATGTGGATTTATATTGTATCCTGCAATTTTGTGAAAGTTGTGGATTATATCAAATAACTTTTAGTAGAATCTCTAGGGTTCTCTAAATATACCATCATAACATCTTCAAAAAGTGATAATTTGATTTCTTCATTACCTACTCTACTTTCTTTAATCTCTTTTTTCTTTTTTTATTGCCAAAGCTAGCATTCCTAATACAATATTGAATAATAATGGTGATAGTGGGCAACATTTTTTCACTCCAATCTTATTGGGAATGTTACCAGTTTATCACCATTATATATGATGCTTGCTGATGGTTTTAAATAGATGCACTGTCTATTTTAAGGAAAAATCTATTTATTCCTATACTCTTTAGTGATTTTAATAAGAATGGATGTTGGATTTTATCAAATGCTCTTTTTGTATCTATTAGATAATCATTTTTGTTAATTTGGTTATTGATATAATCAATTATGCTAATAGTTTTCATTATATTGAACCAGTCCTGTATTCTTGGTATAAATCCTACTTATTCATGGTGTATTATCCTGGGAATGATTTTCTGTAGTCTTTTTGTTAATATCTTATTTAAGATTGTAGCATCAATATTCATTAGGGAGATGGATCTATAATTTTCTTTCTGTTTTAGTCCTACCTGGTTTAGGTATCAGTACCATGTCTGTGTCATAAAAGGAGTTTGGTAGGAGTCCTTTGTTCCCCATTTTTTCATGTGGTTTATACAGTGTTGGAGTTAATTGTTCTTTAAATGTTTGGTAGAATTCACATGTAAATCCATGTATGTTGGAATCTTTTACAAAGTGTGAAGACATTGGAGTTGATTTGATCTGATTTTGGGCCAGAACTTGAAACAAGGTATTAGGTGGAACTGATTGAACAATGCTTGTGTTCACACCTTTAGAGAGCTCAAGTATCTAAGTACTCAATGGAGTTCACATGAGAGTTCAGGGCTAGTATGATAGCTGAATTCACACCTCCCTTAGGACCAGAGAGCACTCTGGGAGATAACCTATAATCCCTGCCTCGAGAAGGAGGAGTTAACCTTTGGGAGATCACATAAATGAAGGACGCTCTTGGAGCAAAAGAGAATTTCTCCGGAACATCAACAGGGCTCTGAGACAGAACACTCTGGAAGAAAAGACTACCCGCCACAGACTGGAGATTGAGAAGCCACGAGTCGGAGCTGACTGGAGACTGAAGAAAGCAGAGGCAAGAGCCAAGGACAAAACTGCAAGATCTCTTGGAGCTAGGAAAACCACCAACACATGTAGTCCTGGGGATTTTTTCTTAGAGAGTTTTGTTTCTTTTTTCTAAAATGGGACTATTTAAGTATTTTATTTCCTCTTCTTTTAATCTGGGCAATGTATATTTTTTAGCTATTCCTCTATGTCAGGTTATAAAATTTATTGGCATAAAGTTGGGCAAAGTAATTCCTAATTATTGCTCTAATTTCTTCTTCATTGGTGGAAAGTTTCCCTTTTTGTTTTTGAAACTAACAGTTTGGTTTTCCTGTTTCATTTTTCTAATCAAATTAAGTAAAGGTTTATTTATTATGTTGATTTTTTCATAAAACTAACTTTTAGTTTTATTTATTAATTAATAGGTTTTTCTTTCAATTTTATTAATCTCTCCTTTTATTTTTTTGAAATTTCAAGTTTGGTATATGATTGAGGATTTTTAATTCATTCTTTTTCTACCTTTTTTAGTTGGAGGCTCTATTCCTTAATTTTCTCTTTCTCTATTTTGCACAAGTAAGCATCTGGAGATATGAAATTTCCCCTTATTACTGCTTTGGCTGCATCCCACAAATGATGGTATGTTGCCTCATTATTGTCATTCTCTTGGATGAAATTATTAATTGTGTCTATGATTTGCTGTTTCAACCCATTCATTCTTTTTTTTTTTTTTTCTCTGAGGCAATTGGGGTTAAGTGACTTGTTCATAGTCACACAGCTAGGAAGTATGAAGTGTCTAATTTGAACTCAGGTCCTCCTGACTTCAGGACTGGTACTCTATCCACTGCATCACCTAGCTTACCCCCAATTCATTCTGTAGGATTTGATTATTTAGTTTCCAATTACTTTTTTGTCTTTTTTCTCCTGGCCTTATATTGCATGTGATTTTTATTGCATCATGATTGGAAAAAAAACGCATTTACTATTTCTGCCTTTCTGCATTTGATTTTTAGGTTTTTGTACCCTAACACATGGTCAATTTTTGTATAAGTTCCATGAAACAGAGAAAATAAGTTTCATGAAACACTTTTTTCTGTCACCATTTAATTTTCTCCAGAGATCATACCTCTTTTCCAACATTTTGTTTACCTCTTTAACTTCTTTTCTTATTTTTATGGTTCAACGTATCTAGTTGTGAGAGAGAAAGATTGAAATGTCCCACTAGGATAGTTTTGCTGTCTATTACTTCTTGCGTCTCTCTTAACTTCTCCTCTAGGAATTTCCATTCTATACCACTTGGTGCATATATGTTTATTATTGATATTGCTTCATTATGTATGGTACCCTCTAGTAAGATATCATTTCCTTCCTTATCTCTTTTAATTAGATCTATCATTGCTTTTACTTTTCATATTATCATAATAAAATCATATTATACCCTCATTCTCTTAGTATACCCATAACAGAAATATAGTTCTCAAGAATTCTTTCCTTTTACTTCTTTATTCTTCTCTTGAGATCTGTGTTTGGAGATCAAATTTTTGTTCAGTTCTGGTCTTTTCATCAAAAATAGATGAAGTTCACCTATATCATTGAATGTCCATTTTTCTTCCCTGAAAGATAATGCTCATTTTAGCTGGATAGCTTATTCTTGGCTGTCATCCCAGGTACTTTGCTTTTCAGAATATCAGATTCCAGGCCCTTGAATCCTTTAAGGTGGAAGCTGCTGGATCCTGGGTAACCCAAATTGTGGCTCCTCAGTATCTAAATTGTTTCTTTCTGTCTGTTCCCAATATCTTTTCCTTGGTATGACAGTTCTGAAATTTAGCCATGCTATTCCTTGGGGTTTTAATTTTGGGTCTCTTTCAGGAGGTGATTGTGGATTTTTGATGACTATTTTACCTCTGATTATAGGGTATTGGGGCAGTTCTTTTTATGATTTCCTGTAAGATAATGTGGAGGTTCTTTTTTTTTTCATTATGGCTTTCAGGAATCCAATAATCTTTAGGTTGTCTTTCCTAGATCTATTTTCCAGATCAGTTGTTTTTCCTAGGAGATATTTCATATTTTCTTCAATTTTTTCATTTTTTTTGTTTGACTGATTCTTGTAGTCTTATTGAGTCATTCACTTCCATTTGTTCAATTACAATTTCTAGTGTATTATTTTCTTTGGTTACATTTTTTTAGCTCCTTTTGCAATTGGCCAATTAAATGTTTTTGTTCATTGCATTCTTTTTCCATTTTTTTCTATTCCTTCTTGCAAAGATTTAATTTAAATTCCCCATTTTTCTTCTCTCTTTTAAGAGCTTTTATGCAATCTTTGAAGAAAGCCTTGTCAAATGTGGACCAGCTCATGTCTCTTTGTGTGTATTCTTCTGAAGTTGCTTTGTTTTTTGATACATCAGGACTTGAGATCTGTTCTTCTCTCTCTCCATAAAAGCTATCTATAGAGAGAGTTCTTTTTTATTTTTTATTCCTTTTTTTAAGGCTTGAGGTCTGTTTTAATGCAAAGGAGTGACAACTATTTTATTTTGCAAAGGGGCCATTCTACTGATTTAAGGAGGGTGAGGGAAGAGGGGAAAAGTTGGAATAGAAGATTTTGCAAGGGTCAATGCTGGAAAATTACCCACGTATATGTCTTGTAAATAAAAAGCTCTAATAAAACAAGAAAAGAAAGTGTAGGCATGATGTTATTCTTTTGAAGGAAATATTATAAAACCTTTTGTTTTCTGTAGAACCATCATTTTTCTCTAAGTAGAAATTCTTCACTATTTTTCCAGCAGAAAACATTCAGGAGTATTTTCATCAGTGGGCTTGCAAACTATTTTCTTGATGTTCTCATTTGATCAGTTTGCCCCTGGAACTGTCCTGGAAAGAGATGCAAGACTTACACATGCATCCAAAAATCAGAACATTAAAGGCAGTATTTCATTGGGACAACATGAAGGTAAAATTATATTATGTAGATAGTGGGGTTTCTATTAAAAAAAAGAAAAGCTGAAGAAATAGATAGACTCTATTCCAGTTTCCAAGATTTATCTATCTATGATCAAATACATAGCAGAGAAAAAACTGCATGAAGTCCTAGTGCTACTCACAGGACCTATAACTAGTATCATTGAAAGCTTGCCTTAACAGGAAAAAAAAAGTAGTATTGTAATAAGAGAGGAAGAATTCAATGGACAAAGAGAAAGAACAGAAAGAATTATTTATGATGGGCACTGACCCATTGACTCTAGGCATTATCTCTGTTAACATCCATTTAGGTTTTGCATTGTGTTTGCTTTTAGCAAACAGAAAGAACTACTTTTTTGTTTAGTTCATTGAGTTCTGTGTTTGGAGATCAAAATTTTTGTTCAGTTCTTGTCTTTTCATCAAAAATAGATGAAGTTCACCTATATCATTAAATATCCATTTTTCTTCCCTGAAAGATAATGCTCATATTAGCTGGATAGTTTATTCTTGGCTGTAACCCCAGTTCCTTTGCTTTTCAGAATATCAGATTCCAGGCCCTATGATAGGAGGCCATGTCACATACTTCTCTTTAATAATACAGACTAGATCTCTACTTTCATTAAAACTGTCTCAGAAAGTTGTCTAGAGCACTGCAAGTTTAAATGCTTTGTTCATAGTCACACACTCAATGTGTGGCTCACATGTAAAACTCGCATTGGGACCTTCCTTATTCCAGGCTTGCTTCTCACATTTTTTTATCTCTCTCATCCCCAATCCTGAAAACTCTGGATGTTCTGAGAGTTCTTTGTTGGTCCACTTTGCTGCATCTTAGAATTCAGTGATGTAGTTTAAGGATTTTAAAAATGAAGTGACCCTAGGATGAAATGCAAACTGAAAAATAAAGTTTTTGCCAATAGCTAGGGAAGGGGAGAAGGGAACCACTTGCCAATAATCATTTAGTAAAATCAGAAAGGGAAGCTCCTAAGACCCTGGACAAGAGAACTCTAACTCTGCTTTGCTGCCTTATTTCATATTGCTTATCTTCTCTCTCTTTTTCAGCCAAAGTATTTTGGTCATTTTCCTGTATATTTTCCTGCCCTGTGTCCTTTCCGGCCATCTGGTGAAATCTCTCTTTTCCTGTGGAAACTTTCCCATGTGCAAACCCCACAAAACTTTATTGGAGTTTACCAGTCTTTCTGACAATTATTTTCTAATTTTATTTTCTAATATCTCAATTTATTAGTTTCTTTGAAAGGTACATTCATTATAAACATGAATGTATATGACAGTATAATCCATCCCAAGGTTTACTCAACCTAGACACAATAACCATTTGTTATTCTAAAT
The DNA here is from genome assembly GCF_902635505.1 of Sarcophilus harrisii. Taxonomy (NCBI): domain Eukaryota; kingdom Metazoa; phylum Chordata; class Mammalia; order Dasyuromorphia; family Dasyuridae; genus Sarcophilus; species Sarcophilus harrisii. The sequence goes on from NC_045430.1 coordinate 39,124,161, forward strand.
TTGTTTTAACAAAGGGAAATACAGATCAAATGTAAAATAATAACAAAAAGAATTATACATAAATATTCACTTACCTCAAGGTCCCATGAGATCATTGGTCTAGAAGTTCTAAAAACTGAGAGACTGAGGGTGACTTTACCTATCCAACTTATCTGAGTTATATCCTCTCTACTTTGTTCATTTCTGAGGTACAAAAAAGTAAAATCATCACTTTTACATTCAAAGCAAGACTTTCAATGATGCCCACACCGAATATACACATAGAAAAAAAAATATGGTTCACTTGTAGCAGCATGTAGGCTATCCTGTCTCTTGGAAATTAAACAGTCACATATGCTCCATCTGTCAATAGCCATTTGAACTCAGGTCCCCTGTCTTCAGGGCCAGTGCTCTATCCATTGTGCCATCTCACTGCCCCCTTAAAATACATTTCAAATAAACTCCTGGAATATTATCCATGTATCTTAGTTACATGTTTCTTTGATTTAATCAGAGTAGCTTATAAAGTTACTGAAGGAATCAAATGTCACTTACTTTACTTCCCTATTTTTTTGAGATAGTCCTGGCCATGGGTTTCACAGTTACCATTCCTATGTTGCTCTCTGTTTTTAAATATTAGTTTAATTCTGTCTTTTACAATTTGATTTTATCCTATTTCTGCTTGTGTCATGATTTTTTGTCTCTAAACTTATTTCAAATTTTCATATGTCATTCATAAATTAAGTTTAGAAATCCAGTTCTCTTGTTAATTATGTTTCTATTCTTGTGTATAGAAACATAAGGGCAATAGAGTGGCCATAAAGGGCATTGCCCTTCTATTGTCCTTGAAGGATGCATATGGCCCATGATCTTCAAAACACAAAGCAATTCTTCAGTTCTAATTGGCGTGTAATACAAACAAGTCTAGTCCAATATCTCTGACCTTGAAGATTGATTCAAAAAATAACATTTCTTAGACACAAAACAAAAAGAAGTGCTTGTTATTAACGCTGTGTTCCCAACTATCAGTCTATTGTGTTGTTCCTATCCTCATGATGTTATCCACTTTCTAAGCTATCTCAGTGTTTTCCCCACCTTCCCAACTCCTTTCTTCTTTATTTCTCAAAATAATATTAAGGCCAGTAATCACTAGCTATTTGTCTTTGATGATTGAAAACGCTCATTGACCCAATTTCGTTCTTTCTTGCTAGGCTAACTAATAAATCAGGCATAGATTTGTTTTTTCTCAGTTTACCTTTACTTTACAAATTAACAGTTTCAGCTAGATTGAGCATGCAAATCATTCTTTACAGCTTTTGGTGCTTTGCATTTGTGAAACAAACATCTCACAAAAAACGTAAAATGTAGTAGTAAATTGCCATTACAAAAGAATCAGCTAAATGCATAATTAGTAAGCTAGAAGATTCTTAGTATATATATATATATATATGTACATATATATATTCTATCAAAATGGGAGATGAATATTATTCATATGAGAAATATATTTCTAAATAAAGTAACTTTTCATTTAAAAATCAATTTAGAATTGAAAAAAATCGGATTTAAAGGATCAGCAGACAGCAATAAAGAATGTTTTGATAAAAGATATTTGGGACAGATATGGAAGAATGATATTGAAACTTCAGATATTTCATTTCAGTACATGTATTTTTATGCTCATTTTAATGTGTTTTTAGGAATTTAGTGTACTTTGAAATGCAATTTTTGTCTTATTTGTGGAGATGAAATTTTCTTTGTTGAAATTTCCCTGTTGGGTATTTACATAGTATAGGGAGCCCATTGAGAGTGTTCATGCTGGCATTTTTACACCTTTCTAATAGGATAAGAAAGCTAACATAAATTATTTGATTATTTTCCCCTTAGTAGGCAAAATGATTATAATAACAGAATTATTATGGATCTAGATTCATGTGAAAGAGTCTTTGTCCTGTTTTCTTTCTTAAAGGCAGTCTAAATTTTATTCACAAATAGTAAAATAATAATCTAAAATTTCAATGTACAGAAATGTACGTTATTTTAGAAAAATATAATTGTATATAAATGTTACTATATGGCATCAAAACATGCCATAATAATAAAATCTTAGTATTGATGATCAATGTTAATCTAAATTATTTTTATCTCACTTGACAAATCTTCTCTCCAAAAATAATTTGAAAACTTTGTGACTCAAAAGTAAAGTGGCCAACTTTTTTTATTTGAATGGCTCTAATAGTTGGAGATGTTTTCTTATTTAGAACTATAATTTACCTTTCTACAATTTGTAGCCAGAGGTAATGATTCTGACTTAAAGAGTCAAGTTGAACAAATCAAGCTCTTGTCCTACATTTTAAGCCCCTAATTAGTTGATAGCTATTATCCTGGAATCCTTTGAATGATCTTTCTTATAAACCAGATATTCTCACTTGCTTAACAGTTCTACCTGTGATATGAATCATAAATGACCTCTAAGGTCTTTTATTTCCTCTGAACTGCACATTTCCATTGTCTTATTTAAACATAATGATACATATGTGATTTTACCAATATAGGTTAGAGGCCTGTTTTGTCTCAGTAAGGTTGCTGTCGGTTTTTTGACCTTTTGGAAGCCACATCATATTAAAACTATGGCACAATAACAGATACATGGAGATTGTCTCAGGAGACATTCTATGAAAACATTTTGCCCCAGTATGTACAGCTATTTTTTTTTCTATTCAAATTGTATACACCTCTATTGAATCCAATTCAAAGGGAAATTGCAAAATTTATTATTTTTAATCAGCAAAGACTTCATGAAAGAGGTAATAATTAAGGCTTAATAATAGGGTCAAATTTGATTGGCCGAAAGGGAGGAGGAACAATTTCCAAAAAAGAGGATAGGCAGAAGAAAGTAAGGATGCTTGCAAGTAATGTAAACACTGATGTTTAACTATGACAGAGAACCTATAATAGGAACATAAATTATTTTCTGTAAAAGAGAGAGTGTGGGAAGTCACTGTTATTTCTGATTCAGTATAATACTTTGAAACCTATTTTAAGGAAGCATTTTGAAAAATATTATTTAATATTCATTATGTAATATAATCATAATAATCATAAAGAAAGTATCCTGAGTTAGAATTTTATCATTACTTACAAGTTTAGCCATTTCTGTACAGAAAAATGTATATCCCAGGCTACAACACTATGTTTACCAGAGTTACCTCTTTGTAAAGAAAAAAAAAGCATAAACTTGGAAAATGTAAGCATGAGATTTCTTTTTTTTTTGAAGAAAATATTATAAAAATATTTTATTATCTGTAGAACACTAATTTCTCTCTAAGTGGAAATAATTTATCAGCAGAAAACGTTCTGGAGTGCTTTCATCAGTGGGCTTGCTAACTATGTTGTTGATGTTTTCATTTGAACTGTATGCCCCTGGAAGTGTCCTGGAAAGAGCTGCAAGACTTATACGTGTATCCAAATTTCAAAACATATAAAAGGCAGTATTTCATTAGGACAATGTGAAAGTAAGATTATATTATGTAGATAGTGGATTTTCTGTTAAAAAAAAGAAAAAGAAAAATGGTATCTGGGAGGTGAAGAAATAGGGGATGGGTCTTGGGAGTTGGAATAAAGTCTATGATCAAATTCACAGCAGAGAAGAAATTGTATGAAGTTCTAGTACTACTCATAGTACTATAAGCAGTATCGCTAAAGTGTTACCTGAACATAAAAAAAAATAGGATAGAAGTAGTATTGGAAATGGAGAGAAACATTCAATGGACAAAGAGAGAGAACAGAAATAGCTTTGTATGATGTGGAGTGACCGACTGAATATAGGAATTATCTGTTAATACACATCCAGCCTTTGCATTGTGTTTGATTTTAGCAAACCCAATGAGCTACTTTATTAAGTTGGTTAGATATACATATAACTACTTCTGTGATTTGAGAATGTTCCACATAATTCTTTTTGATGATAGAGACTAGACTTCTACTTTCATTGAAAGAGTCTTAGAGAATTATCTAGAGCACAGAAAGTTTAAGTGCTTTGTTTATAATTACACAACCAGCATGGTTCACACAAAAAACATACTGGGACCTTTCTCATTCCAGGCCTGCCTCTCATACTTTTTTGATCTTTCTCATCCCCAGATGCTGAAAACTTTGGTTTATCATTGCCATGAGTCTTATTAGATAAAATGTAAACTTTAAAAATAGGTTTCAAAACTTCAATTTTAAGAAATTTAATTATTTATTTTTAAAAGCTAGAATCTTCTGTTTCTGTTCAGACCTTTGTACTGTAAGCTGATGATAGCAAATGGTGACAAAAGTGAAAAAGGTGAAAAAAGAGTAGGCGACAAAAAGTGAGGAACAGAATAGTGGAAGATGGCTGCCTTGGAACCAAGGAGAAAAAGCAGCCAAAGAGTCCCTTCCTTTCACACAGAATATGAGGAGCTCCGGATGTACTGGGAGTACTTTGTTGGCCAATTTTGTGGCAACTTATTGAAAAATAAAGTATTTGCCAATAACTGGGGAAGGGGAGGGGGAACAACTTGCCAATATTCATTTAGCAGAAGCAGAAATGAAGGCTCCTAAGGCCCTGGATGGGAGGATTCCAACTCATCTTTGCACTTTACTTCATACTGCTTGTCTTCTCTCTTTTTTTTTTTTTTTCAGCCAAAGTATTTTGGTCATTGTCCTTTCAGGCCATCTGGTGAAACTCTCTTCCTTTAGAAACTTTCTCATGTGCAAACTCCATAAAGCTTTTCTGGAGTTTACTACTCTTCCTGACAATTAATTCCCAATATCTCAATTTGTTAATTTCTTTGAAATTCAAAACTAGTATCAACTAGTGTCACAGAGTACCTACTATTATGTGCATGACATTGCAACCCATCCCAAGATTTACTCAACTTAAGACACAATACCCATCAAATGTAAATAATAAAAAAAAGAATTATACATAAATATTCACTTACCTCAGTTGGTCTAGATATTCTGGAAATTGAGAGACTGAGGGTGACTTAGCCTATCCAACTTGTCTGAGTTATATACTGTCTACTTTGTCCATTTCTGAGGTACAAAAAAAATTGAACTCACTTTCCTGCTAGATTTTCAATGATGTGTTCACACAGAATATACACATAGAAACAAATATGGTTCACTTCTAGCAGCATATAAGCTATCCCCTTTTCCTGGAAATTAAACAGTCCCATGTATTCCACCTTTCCATAGCCATTGAATCATGTTCTTTCCTAATCAGGAAATACTGTCCACATGAATGAAGGGGGGAAAAAACCATTAAGATCAGAAACATATTAAACAAGTTGTCTATCTTCTATCCTCTAGAAAGAGTTAGGTAATTAGGACTTTTTTAGCCAGGTTGAGTGAATAAAATATTAACAAGCAAGTAAGTTAAGATGTTTATGTTACTAATGTATATTTGTTTTATGCTGTTAGGGAAGTATTTGTTTTCAGTTTCAAAATTCTAACCTTCCTTTAATTTCTTAGTATATGAATAGATGGCCATATACTAAGACTAACTTTATAGCTTCTTGTAGTACAAAATTTAAGACCTTTTTGTATTGTTGTATGATAAACTAATTTTGTATTATAAAATAAATGATGTGTATATTTTTTTACATTTTACATTTACATTTAAATTTTACATTTTATTTTCTGATATTTATCATCACTCTCTATAAATACCTTGATTTTCTGTAAAGGAAAAATTATATTGGTTGAAGGGAATTTTATATTAGTAACATTGAATTAGCATTTAGAGATATAGAACAGTTATGTTTTTTAAAACTATTTACAAAATTGAAACGCTTTATACATCATTCCCTAAATATCCTTCATAGACCTTTTTTTTTCTGGAATTAATGCACCAAGAAATTTTTAAATACATAAAGCGACAGATACCAAATGTATCATTGTATCAGTAGATAATGTGGGTAATGAAAACTATTCATTCTGCATACATACTGCTAAGTGGATGTATTCAGAACATTTGTCTCTAGCCCTTATAGTTCTGTGATAACAACGTGAATTATAGATTGTTTTAAAATCTTATTTTTTAATGGATAATATATTGCTGAATTTGTCAGTTATATAATTAGTTAAGAAATCATCCACCCTATGAGCACTTGTTGAATTTATCATGCTCATTGTTTGGAAGATATGCTGCTGCACTATTGCATTAATTTTGTAATTAGCCCCCAATGAGGTTGATTATCCTTTTTTAAAAAAAATTGACTAACTTTTATGTGTGTCATGCATGAGCACGTTTATAATGTCCCTAATGTCATATGGACACATAAATATATGAGTTTCTTGGAATCTGATCTATGGGAAATGTAAACTGAATGTTGGGACAATATTTTAAGTATTAATAATTGATTTTAATTTCAGTCAGGCAAATTTCATGCTATTATACCATGTTAAAACATTCATTCTTTTTGTCCTGTAATGAGAACTAACAAACCTATTCATTTTACATGAAAATCTGATTGAATTGTTGTTTATTTATAGGTGATAATAAATATTTTGTTCTTTTTTTAAGGTCACCAGAGGAGAAATTCTAATGGGAAGGTAACAACATTGATAAGTTATTATTGGATGTGGACTGAAAACTTTCTATGTAACTATTTTCTTATTTACTTATCCCACTCTTCAAAGGAAGGGTTCTTTTACAAACCAAGAAGTAGGAAAAGGAGTTGAGAAAAAAAAAAAGTCGGTAAGCTTTACAATTTCATAATTTAGGTAGAAAAGAAACTTATGTTAAGGTATTTTCGTTCATCATCTTTCCCTTTGTCCCCATTTTATTTCACCATTTCATGGAAGAATTTGATTTACATGCTGCAAATGGTATTTTTCCTTATTTACCCTTCTTTATCAGCATAAGAAAAAGTGTATTTTTCAAAAATCACACCTAATACAGGTTCCATCCAGTAGTCTTCAATTTTCTTTTTTAATTTAGTACTTTGGTCACCTTATTTCAAATTGCATTTTTATACTTCCTGGCCCTTTTCTTTATTGCATGAAGGCACATGAATTCAGTACTGCATGTATCCTCTCAATTCAAGGTATCATACATGAACCAATTATTATATTTCATATGCATACCACTTGTCTCCTGATTGACTCTAGGAGGCAAAAATTTAAAAAAAAATTAGCCTTGAGGACTTTACTGTCTGTGAAGGGATACAACATAAAAACAGATAAGTATATTACAGAATTAGGAGTAAAGAAGGCAAAAGAACTGGATAAAATTTCTCTGAAAAAATTGAGGGGAGAGTTTGAAAGGTTAATTAATAATGGTTGTGGAAGGGAGATTTCATAAGTGAAATGAAGAAGTAAGATACTACAGAGGCAAACTAAAGATGGAAAAAACTTTAAAATTAAATATTGACTGCATATTGTTATGATTATCCTTTTCATATATCATTAATGGTCCTTTATTTGCATTTTTATAAACCACTAAATATGTAATCATTATATTTTTAAAAGAGAATACTTAAACTTATGTATTGTCATTTTGTTGCTAAATCTGCAATGCAGAATGAAAGTTTAAAAATTAATCTTTAAAAATTATTATTCTGAAAAGAAGTTACACTCAAAGTAGTTCATATTTGGAAAAAATGATTAGAAGAAATGGCAATTCTTCTTTTAAAATTTTTAATTTTTTAATTTTTTTTAAAATAAAATATTTTTATTGAATATTTTTAAAAATTTTTAAATATTTTTAAAAAAAATATTCACTGAAAGGATGCAGATTGTAAGCATTTTCTGTAGAAAATATTTCAGCATAGTAGATGAAGAGCTGACTTCAAAGCCAAAAAGCCATGCTTTCAAATTTCAACTCTGATTTATACCAGCTGTGTGATTCTGTGCAAGTCACTAAAACCTGAAATGTCCTACCTTGGCAACTTGAAGAATGTAAGTTGCAAAGAAGGACATAGCCAATGTTTTCCTCAAGTGAGAGTTCTTTGTAAGTAAATCACTGGTTAAAAAATCATAGGTTAAGAAATCTTAAGTAATTTGAAAAGTCAAATATATATTTTACATTTATTTGGTATATCCAAAAAACATTTCCCCAACTATCTTACTAATATCTTCCATGGAACCACACATGGAAATAGAATTTGGCAGGAAAGTTAGAATTGATCAAGCAGGAAAAAAGAGGATAGACTAAATGCTGAAGGCAAAGAGCTGTTGGTGGGTTTTTCATCATGTCATTTAAAAGATAAATGCCACAAATAAATAAAATAAAATCATAAGTATAGGTGGTGATTTGAGTGACATATCCTAGGAACTTGATCTATGTAATGGTCTACTACTTGATAAACTTGTCAAAATTATTTTAGATTTTAATTAGTACAGGCATCAGTAATTCAGAATTAAGGATAAGATTGTGATTTAATTTTTAAAGTTGAAAAATTTGAAACATTTTGTTTGGAAATTTTATAGCTGCAGGAATCTCAAGAGCAGAATAAGCAGAAACAGCAGAATATTAATGAGTTAGAAGATGGTATTACAAAGTAAAATTTAAAGCATTTTTATAATTTAGTGCTATGACCATTTATATAGCAAATCAAAATGATAACTATCAAAATGTATTCATAACATAACATAATAATGCAAAATAACTTTTTTTTTTTCCAATGGGAAAGAAGAATAATCTGCTAAAGTATAACCTATTTTGAGATGAATAAATAAATAAATTTACTCAGTACTGGGAATGTAAATGTCTAAAGTGTCTTGGGATTCAAGCAGAATTTACCTCCCATAAAGGGCGGGGGATACTTTTGTCCTGAGAGTTTCAAAATTAGAAATGTAGTTGTAGGGAAGTAGATTGGATGACATGTTCCAAAATATATTGGTTTTCATGTTGTCAATTTATTTAAGTGCTGCACTTTGATATAATGGAAACCATCAGCAGAATTTCAAAGTATAAGTCATATAAATTACTGCTAGACAATTTTTATTTTTTCCCTCAAGAACTAGGATAGAAGCAGTGTAATTCAATGTGTAAACAACCTGCCTCCAAATCATGAACATTTGTGTTCAGTTTATATATCTGATTTGTTACTTGCTGTATATTCTAGGCCAGTCACTTTATTTCCCACAAAGTTCTCTAAAAATATGCATTGAATAGCTCCTACAAGTGCACACTCCCAGAAGGAGTTTCTTTATGAAGAATTCCCTATTCCAATAAAAAAATCATGTCTTCTTACACCTCCCCCACCAAGAAAATGTCCCTTCAAAAAATCATCTTGACTTCAACAATACTATAGGATGATCAATTCTGATGGACCTGGCCATCTTCAGCAATGAGATGAACCAAATCAGTTCCAATGGAGCAGTAATGAACTGAACCAGCTACACCCAGTGAGAGAACTCTGGGAGATGACTAAGAACCATTACATTGAATTCTCAATCCCTATATTTTTGCCTGCCTGCAATTTCAATTTCCTTCATAGGCTAATTGTACAACATTTCAGAGTCCGATTCTTTTGTATAGCAAAATAACGGTTTGACATGTAACTTATTTTGTATTTAATTTACACTTACATAAATATATTTAACATGTATTGGTCATCCTGCCATCTAGGGGAGGGAGTGGGGGGAAGGAGGGGAAAAATTGGAACAAAAGGTTTGGCAATTGTCAATGCTGTAAAATTACCCATGCATATAACTTGTAAATAAAAAGCTATTACAATTTTTTTAAAAATTAAAAAAAATCAAATGAGGCAATGTCACATAAAAAAAACAAATGTAACTTTTTTGTTTTTAGATCTCCATGTAAACATTCTTATCTCTAAACAAAAGGGCTACTATCTCTGCATTGCATTCCTATTATTTGTTAATTACTCTTCTGATAAAAATATTAAATAAACATGATCTTTAAACTTAAAAAATGACCAGTTTTAAAAAAAAAAAAACATCTTGACTAACTTTGCCTTATCAGGAATTCCCCCCCCGAAGAGTTATGTAATGTGTTTTTGGTTTTTATATCTGATTGCTAGTATAGCATATAATTATAAGTTATGAAAGTATTTATGAAGAATTATCAAAAAGACAGGCTTTCTTCAAAAGAAAGTTGATTGGTTTTTTGATTTCTAGAAACAAACAAACTCAGTTTAGTGGGGAGAGTTCAAATCCTTGAGTCACAATCTGAATCAGTGCTGACCGGAAACTTTGGAAGAGTTGAGCTTGCAGGTTTGAATAGGTGGACAATATCTTCCTAGACCCAGGAAATCACAACTCCAAATCACAGTGATTTTAGGTCATAATCATGTATGTATGAGAATGTCTTAAAATAGATAGATATATTATTTAAATATGTTAATGTATGTGAATGTAGAAGTGGTTATATGCAAATATAAGTTTCATAGAAGGAAGTGCTGTTTTTCCTAATATTTGTATCCCAGATTCCAGTTACTGTCTGTTTGTGATCTCTATGCCTTTGCATATTCCATCCATAATATGGAATTTACCCCCATCTCTTGCAATCCCTAGCTCCAATCAAAGCTCACCCAAAAAAGCACTGCCTCTTCCATAAGGCTTTCTGTGCATGTTCTTTTTAAATCCTTTTTTTCAATTACTTTCTAACTCCAAATAAACTACCTTCATTTATTTACCTGTGGAGTTTTCATTCCAATTAAATGAAATCTCTTTGGAGCCATTTTTTTGCTTTTCTCTTTATATCTATTTTCCAGGCCTTGCACATGAGGCCATGAACCTTATAAGAAACTATTAATTTAAATTAATTATAAGAAGCTCTTCAAAGTTCTGAATTGTTGACAATATATTTACTTTTTTGTAGGCTTAAAATGAAACTTGCCACATTTGAAGATTTAGTAAAATGGAAAATGAGTATAAACAACTAAAAAATTTCAGAAAATATTTTGGGTTCTGCTTCAGTAAGTCAGCTCTGGAATAGTTTCCCTCATTTTAAAAACATTTTTCTTTAAGTAGTAAAATTTTAATTGTAAAAAATCCAGATGTTAAAATAATTTGATATTCAAATACAATTGTTATTGATTCAGGATGCTGGAGGTATTAATTATTATGTTATGGGAAACAGGAACTTTTTTATGTATAAAATTAATTATTGCATCATATTGGATTAAAAATTATAGTGAAGTTGCAAAAAAGTGCTCATATTACGTAAATTTAAAAAAAAAAAGAAAATACTACTGTTGATCATGGTGATGGTTCAAATTTTCTTGTCCTAAAGTCTTCTGGTGAAGTTTTGCCATTTAAATTAGTCATCATAATTTGAATATCTTAACAAAATGAAGTCTAAATTATTAATAAGGTTTATTTTTAAATTGAGTATATATTTGAACTAATTAAAACAACGTATCAAAATAAAACATTTCCAGGTGCTCAAAAATTGTAATAGCTACATGTGAGGGTCCATTAGATTGTGTGCGTGTGTGTGTGTGTGTGTGTGTTTAAAAGAAAACACTCATCATGTTCTTGCTGATTATCATGCTCAAGGTCTAGTTTTGATGTCTGACTTCGTTCTTGATAAAGAAAAGCAGAACACACATGGGAATGATATGAATCAATTCCTGTCTATTATTTTGTTCTCTGTCATTTTTCGGAGACTGCTGTACATGGTGCAAAGACGGCAGAATGCAGATTGGAAGCTGCTTGAGCTCTCCCAGTTTCCCTTGAAAACCACATAAAACCAAGCCTCTGAATAGAGTCTAACTGAATGAAACCACTCTCCAGGTCAAGATAGATTGGAAAAATTTCAAGAAAGGATAGAAAGACTTGCTATTATTATATTCGAGAATGCAAAAGAGCTGGGGTTGCAACCAAGAATTAACTACCCAGTAAGAGTCAGCATTACCTTTTATGGGAGGTGATGGATTTTCAATGACATAAGAGATTTTCAATCATTTCCATTGAAAAAAACAGAATTGAACAGAAAATTTAAACTCACTGGGATGAAAAGGGTGTTCAGCTGAGCTCATATGGAGTACCATATGGAGTCATATGGGAGACAGCAGATCAGCAATTGAGACACTCAGTCCTGACTCAGTAGAGAAGCAGAGCAATAGGGGCAATCTCCCGTCCCAAATCTGGGAAACCAGGCTTTTCCTAAAAAGAGCAATCAAAGCTACCACCTGCAAAAACAAGGGGCCTCTAAAGTCAAAGCTAAGACTCAGAGCTGCACAGAAAGCCTGAAACAATGCTCCCTTGAGCACTCACATGAGCAGAACACAAATATAAAAGAAAGAAAATAGGAAATACAAAAAGAAAAGTAAAGAAAATGAGCAAGAAACAAAAAAGAAGCTTGAACATAGAAAGCTATAGTATGTTGACAGGGAAGCTCAAAACACTAACTCAGATGAGGACAAAATGTTCATACAGGAAATTCAGAGTGTGATATGAATTCATCTCAAGCCCAAAGAGGCATCATGGAAATGCTCATAAAAGATTTTAAAATTATAAAGAAGCATAAGAAAAGGTGAGGGAAAAATGAAAGAGGTATTCAAGAATCAACTTGGAAAAGGAAAGCAATTCCTTAACAAATATAATTGCCAAATGCAAAAAAAAAATTAACTAAAGAAAACACCTTTAAAAATAGAATTAAATGAAAAGAGATACAAAAGCTAACTGAATAAAATCACATATGAAAAACTAGAATGGGCAAATGGAAGCTAATGACTCTATATCAGGAATCAAACAAACTAAAAATAATTTAAAAAACAAAACTGGAGGAAAATGCAAAATAACCTCATTGGAAAAATAGCCAGCCTGGAAAATAGATCCACAAGGGACAATTTAAAATTATTGGACTACCTGAAGACCATGAGCAAAAAGGGAGCCTGGTTGGCATTCTTCAAGACATCATCAAGGAAAACTGTCCCAATATTTTAGAAAAAGTGAGGGAAAAGTCATTGAAAGAATCATTGTTGACTTCTGGAGATTCCATAAGGAAAATATTAGGAACATTATTGCAAAACTCCAGAAATATAATCTCAAGGGAAAAATATTTCAACATGACAGATAAAATAAATTTAACTATCAAAGAACAACAATCAAGATTACCCAGAATATGGGTAGCTTTGACTATAAAGGATAGAAGGGTCTGCAGTACCATATTCTGGAATGGTGAGGACCTGGGTTGCAACCCCAAATTAACTAGCCAGCAATACTCAGCATCATCTTTCATAGGAGGTGATGGATCTTCAATGAAGTAACAGACTTTGAATCATTCATATTGAAAAAAAAAAACAAAAAATAATCTTCAGACACAGGACTGAAGAGAAGTCTGGAAATACAAACAGGGAAAATGTATATTATTTAAAAGTTAAACTTTTACATCCCTAGATGGGAAAATTATATGTGTAACTCTTAAGAATTGTATTTGTTATTGAGCAGTTAAAGGGGAGCATAACACTGATAAAAAGTGTGTTTGTAAATGGACTTTGATGTGATGATATCAAAGAAAAAGACATTAATGGGTGAAAAAGACCTGAATTGGAAGAAGAGGAAAAGGGTAGTATAATGGGACAAATTAGATCACATGAAAATTCACAAAAAAACTATTACAATCAAATTGTAATAGTTTTTGTGAATTTTCATGTGATCTAATTTGTCCCATTATACTACCCTTTTCCCTTCTTCCAATTCAGGTCTTTTTCACCATTAATGTCTTTTTTTTTTTTGATATCATCAATCAAAGTCCATTTACAAACACACTTTTATCAGTGTTATGCCCCCTTTAACTGCTCAATAACAAATACAATTTAAGAGTTACAATATAATTTTCCCATCTAGGGATGTAAAAGTTTAACTTTTAAATAATATACATTTTCCCTGTTTGTATTTCCAGACTTCTCTTCAGTCCTGTGTCTGAAGATTATTTTTTTTTTTTTTCAATATGAATGATTGAAAGTCTGTTACTTTATTGAAGATCCATCACCTCCTATGAAAGATGATGCTGAGTATTGCTGGCTAGTTAATTTGGGGTTGCAACCCAGGTCCTTACCATTCCAGAATATGGTACTGCAGACCCTTCTATCCTTTATAGTCAAAGCTACCCATATTCTGGGTAATCTTGATTGTTGTTCTTTGATAATTAAATTTATTTTATCTGTCATGTTGAAATATTTTTCCCTTGAGATTATATTTCTGGAGTTTTGCAATAATGTTCCTTAATATTTTCCTTATGGAATCTCCAGAAGTCAACAATGGATTCTTTCAATGACTATTTCCCTCACTTTTTCTAAAATATTGGGACAGTTTTCCTTGATGATGTCTTGAAGAATGCCAACCAGGCTCACTTTTTGCTCATGGCCTTCAGGTAGTCCAATAATTTTTAAATTGTCCCTTGTGGATCTATTTTCCAGGCCGGCTATTTTTCCAGTGAGGTTATTTTGCATTTTCCTCCAGTTTTGTTTTTTAAATTATTTTTAGTTTGTTTGATTCTTGATATAGAGTCATTAGCTTCCATTTGCCCCATTCTAGTTTTTCATATGTGATTTTATTCAGTTAGCTTTTGTATCTCTTTTCATTTAATTCTATTTTTAAAGGTGTTTTCTTTAGTTAATTTTTTTTTTTGCATTTGGCAATTATATTTGTTAAGGAATTGCCTTCCTTTTCCAAGTTGATTCTTGAATACCTCTTTCATTTTTCCCTCACTTTTTCTTATGCTTCTTATATAATTTTTAAAATCTTTTATGAGCATTTCCGTGATGCCTCTTTGGGCTTGAGATGAATTCATATCACACTCTGAATTTCCTGTATGAACATTTTGTCCTCATCTGAGTTAGTGTTTTGAGCTTCCCTGTCAACATACTATAGCTTTCTATGTTCAAGCTTCTTTTTTGTTTCTTGCTCATTTTTTACTTTTCTTTTGTATTTCCTATTTCTTTCTTTTATATTTGTGTTCTGCTCATGTGAGTGCTCAAGGGAGCACTGTTCCAGGCTTTCTGTGCAGCTCTGAGTCTTAGCTTTGACTTTAGAGGCCCTTGTTTTTGCAGGTGGCTTTGATTGCTCTTTTTAGGAAAAGCCTGGTTTCCAGATTTGGGACGAGATTGCCCCCATTGCTTTGCTTCCTACTGAGTCAGGACCTGAGTGTCTCAATTGCTGATCTGCTGTCCCATATGACTCCATATGGTACCCATATGAGCTCAGCTGAACACCCTTTTCATCCAGTGATTTAAATTTTCTGTTCAATTCTGTTTTTTCAATGGAAATGATTGAAAATCTCTTATGTCATTGAAAATCCATCACCTCCCATAAAAGGTAATGCTGACTCTTACTGGGTAGTTAATTCTTGGTTGCAACCCCAGCTCTTTTGCATTCTCGAATATAATAATAGCAAGTCTTTCTATCCTTTCTTGAAATTTTTCCAATCTATCTTGATCTGGAGAGTGGTTTCATTCAGTTAGACCATGTTCAGAGGCTTGGATTCATGTGGTTTTGAGGAAACTGGGAACTCAAGAGCTTCCAATCTGCATTCTGCCGTCTTTGCACCACCCACGGCAGTCTCCGAAAATGACAGAGAACAAAATAATAGAAGGAATTAATTCATATCATTCCCATGTGTGTTCTGCTTTTCTTTATCAAGAACGAAGTCAGACATCAAAACTAGACCTTGAGCATGATAATCAGCAAGAACATGATGAGTGTTTTCTTTTAAACACACACACACACACACACACCACAATCTAATGGACCTCACATGTAGCTATTACAATTTTTTGAGCACCTGGAAATGTTTTATTTTGATACGTTGTTTTAATTAGTTCAATATTACTCAATTTAAAATAAACCTTATTAATAATTTAGACTTCATTTTGTTAAGATATTCAAATTATGATGACTAATTTAAATGGCAAAACTTCACCAGAAGACTTTAGGACAAGAAGATTTGAACCATCACCATGATCAACAGTAGTATTTCCTTTTTTTTTTTTAAATTTACGTAATATGAGCACTTTTTTGCAACTTCACTATAATTTTTAATCCAATATGATGCAATAATTAATTTTATACATAAAAAAGTTCCTATTTCCCATAACATAATAATTAATACCTCCAGCATCCTGAATCAATAACAATTGTATTTGAATATCAAATTATTTTAACATCTGGATTTTTTACAATTAAAATTCTACTACTTAAAGAAAAATGTTTTTAAAATGAGGGAAACTATTCCAGAGCTGACTTACTGAAGCAAAACCCAAAATATTTAAATTTTTAGTTGTTATACTATTTCCATTTACTAAATCTTCAAATGTGGCAAGTTTCATTTTAAGCCTACAAAAAGTAAATATATTGTCAACAATTCAGAACTTTGAAGAGCTTTATAATTTAAATTAATTAATAGTTTCTTTAAGGTTCATGGCCTCATGTAAAGGCCTGGAAAATAGATATAAAGAGAAAAGCAAAAAATGAACCCAAAGAGATTTATTTAATTGGAATGAAAACTACATTAAATAAATGAAGGTAGTTTATTTGGAGTTAAGTAATTAAAAAAAGGTTTAAAAGAACATGCACAGAAAGCCTTATGGAAGAGGCAGTGCTTTTGGTGAGCTTTGATTGGAGCTAGGGATTGCAGAGATGGGGTAAATTCCATTATGGATGGAATATGCAAGGCATAGACATCACAAACAGACAGTAACTGGAATCTGGGGTACAAATATTAGGAAACAGACTTCCTTCTATGAACTTATATTTGCATATAACCACTTCTACATTCCAATACTTAACATATTTAAATAATATATCTATCTATTTTAAGACATTCTCATACATACATGATTATGACCTAAAATCCTGTGATTTGGAGTTGTGATTTCCTGGGTCTAGGAAGATATTGTCCACCTATTCAAACCTGCAAGCTCAACTCTTCCAAAGTTTCCGGTCAGCACTAATTCAGGTTGTGACTCAAGGATTTGAACTCGCCCCACCAAACTGAGTTTGTTTGTTTCTAGAAATCAAAAAACCAATCAACTTTCTTTTTGAAGAAAGCCTGTCTTTTTGATAATTCTTCATAAATACTTTCATAACTTATAATTATATGCTATACTAGCAATCAGATATAAAAACCAAAAACATTACATAACTCTTCGGGGGAATTCCTGATAAAGGCAAAGAGTCAAGATGTTTTTTTTTTTAAAACTGGTCATTTTTTTTAAGTTTAAAGATCATGTTTATTTAATATTTTTATCAGAAGAGTAATTAACAAATAATAGGAATGCAATGCAGAGATAGTAGCCCTTTTGTTTAGAAGATAAGAATGTTTACATGGAGATCTAAAAACAAAAAAGTTACATTTGTTTTTTTTATGTGACATTGCCTCATTTGATTTTTTTTTTAATTTTAAAAAAATTGTAATAGCTTTTTATTTACAAGTTATATGCATGGGTAATTTTACAGCATTGACAATTGCCAAACCTTTTGTTCCAATGTTTCCCCTCCTTCCCCCCACTCCCTCCCCTAGATGGCAGGATGACCAATACATGTTAAATATATTTATGTAAGTGTAAATTAAATACAAAATAATTATACATGTCCAAACCGTTATTTTGCTATACAAAAAGAATCAGACTCTGAAATGTTGTACAATTAGCCTATGAAGGAAATTGAAATTGCAAGCAGGCAAAATATAGGGATTGAGAATTCAATGTAATATTTAGTCATCTCCAGAGTTCTCTCACTGGGTGTAGCTGGTTCAGTTCATTACTGCTCCATTGGAACTGATTTGGTTCATCTCATTGCTGAAGATGGCCAGGTCCATCAGGTTGATCATCCTATAGTATTGTTGAAGTCAAGATGATTTTTGAAGGACATTTTCTTGGTGGGGAGGTGTAGAAGACATATTTTTTACTGGAATAGGAATTCTTCATAAAGAAACTCCTGGGAGTGTGCACTTGTAGGAGCATTCAATGCATATTTTGAGAACTTTGTGGAAATAAAGTGATGGCCTAGAATATACAGTAAAAATCAGATATATAAAACGAACACAAATGTTCATGATTTGGAGGCAGGTTGTTTAACATTGAATTACATGCTGTATCCTAGTTCTTGAGGGAAAAAATAAAATTGTCTAGCAGTAATTTATAAGACTTATACTTTGAAATTCTGCTGATGGTTTCATTATATCAAGTGCAGCACTTAAATAAATTGACAACATGAAACCAATATATTTTGGAACATGTCATCCAATCCCCTACAACTACATTTCAATTTTGAAACTCTCAGGACAAAAAGTATCCGCCCTTTATGGGAGGTAAATTCTTTGAATCCAAGACACTTTAGACATTTACATTCCCAGTACTGAGTAAATTTATTTATTTATTCATCTCAAAATAGGTTATACTTTAGCAGATTATTCTTCTTTCCCATTGGAAAAAAAAAAAGTTATTTTGCATTATTATGTTATGTTATAAATACATTTTGATAGTTATCATTTTGATTTGCTATATAAATGGTCATAGCACTAAATTATAAAAATGCTTTAAATTTTACTTTAATACCATCTTCTAACTCATTAATATTCTACTGTTTCTTATTCTGCTCTTGAGATTCCTGGCTAAAATTTCAAACAAAATGTTCAAATTTTAACTTTAAAAATTAAATCACAATTTTATCTAATTCTGAATTATATGCCTGTACTAATTAAAATCTAAAATAATTTTGAAAGTTTATCAAGTAGACATTACATAGATCAAGTTCCTAGGATATGTCACTCAAATCACCACCTATACTTATGATTTTATTTTATTTATTTGTGGCATTTTATCTTTTATTTATTTTTTTTTTAATTTATTTTTTTTTTAATTTAATAGCCTTTTATTTACAGGATATATACATGGGTAACTTTACAGCATTAACAATTGCCAAAATTCTTGTTCCAATTTTTCACCTCTTACCCCCCACCTCCCTAAAATGGAGGATGACCAGTAGAGTTAAATATTTAAAATATAACTTAGATACATAATAAGTATCAAAAAACATTATTTTGTTTAAAAAGAATAGACTTGAATTATTGTACAATTAGTTGTAAGGAAAATCAAAAATGCAGGTGTGCATAAATATAGATTGAGAATTCAATGTAATGGTTTTTAGTCATCTCCCAGAGTTCTTTTTCTGGGTATAGCTGGTTCAGTTCATTACTGCTCCATTAGAAATGATTTGGTTGATCTTGTTGCTGAGGATGGCCTGTCATCAGAACTGGTCATCATCTAGTATTGTTGAAGATATAATGATCTCCTGGTCCTGCTATTTCACTCAGCATCAGTTCTGTAAGTCTCTCCAGGCCTTTCTGAAATCATCCCTGTTGGTCATTTCACAGAACAGTAATATTCCATAATTTTTAATATACCACAATTTATTCAGCCATTCTCCAACTGATGGACATCCATTCAGTTTCCAGTTTCTAGCCACTACAAAAAGGGCTGCCACAAACATTCGTGCACATACAGGTCCCTTTCCCTTCTTTTTTCTGTTTATTTCTCATTTTCTTTACCTTTAGTATTTCATCTTTTTTTTTTTTTTTTTTTTTTTAACTTTTAAGGTCAAGATCTGCTCCTTGGTTTAGGAGACATGTCCCAAGTTCCCTGTGCAGCCTGAGCCTTGGCTTTAAGCAAGGGCCCCAGGTTTGCAGGGGCAGCTTTACTAGTTATATTTTGGAAACTACTTGTTTTCCCGGTTTTGCCCTCTTAAGTTGGAACTGAAGCTACCCCCGATTTACACCTCAT